>NC_134574.1:153354433-153515850 GCF_050947875.1 Dermacentor variabilis
GATCCAGCTGCTATGGACAGCTAACTTGATATTTTTGACGAGCGTTGCAGCCTTATTTTATATAGAGTGAGCATATGTCAGCACGTTTCGTCAACATATTAAGGAAAAACCATGAAGAGTTTCGTGCATCACTTGCACGGGTCTGGCTGGTCTAATTTCTGTATGCATGTCTTGCATGCCAACTGGAAGGTCTCCGCCAATCAAGTGGTGGTGGGGGACACTGGGCGCACGTGTGTCTACGGGATACTGCAGCAGTGTCTTAAGAACGAGGAATGTGTCACGTCTGGTCAGCGGCGGCGCACGGGCACATGCCGCTGCCGGCAGGGCTTCAGCCGGGATCCGGTTTCGGGGTCCTGCATGGAACCCCGGAACATCTCCCTTAGCAACCAGGTACGTGGGCGTCTGCTGGGGAACTGAAGAAAAGACAGTCTTCTGCAGAAGAGCTTCGAGTGCACTGCACTGAAATTTAGTGAGGGGTATCGGTTCATTTGCCGGTTGCTCATTTATGATGAGTCGACTAAGCATGTAATTTGTGAATCTGTCAGCAGTGGATTTTTAACTTTCTTTTTTCACTGTGCACATTTGAATGCAAGGCATACCACTGCAAAATTTGGAAACAATCTTTGAAGCATACATACCCCAGAACTTTTAGGTTACAAACCCATTTCCTGTATGTTGCTAAGTGATCAGTCAATAGCTGCCAGTTTTCACCCAGTGTTTGTGACTTGTTCAATTGTTGTTTCATTTTCTACTTTGTCTTTTACTTAGTGTGCTCATTTTTTGTTATGTTCTTTGAGCTATGTGCTATAGTTACAAAAACTTTCTGTGATAGGTTCGAATTTTCACAGACTATGCACTGGCATTCATATTTGACATATTTAGCTGTTGCAATCATCTGTTTTACAACTTCTGTCAGAAGAGTGCAGTCTGATTGTAGTGTATTCAGTTACGTCTGTTACAGTGACATTTCTCATTTTCTCGCAAGAAAGTTGTTTTCCATCAAATGTCTTGTCTATCATGCTACTGCAATCACCCAGATCTACTCCCCTGAGCAAAAGTATTGGACTAAAGATTCCACGATAAACCCAATTTTCTTCTCTGCCTACAAATGTAACTTGAAATTGAGGACTGCTCCTCCGATCTTGGAATTGCGGACTTTACAGTGCACTTGCCATTTTCAGTTTATGCCTCTGAATTAAGAATAAATTCAGCTTTTTCGGCAAGCCGGGCAGTTCATATACTTTTTCTCACTGGTTTTTCACCATTTGCAGGCTGTTCCCACTACACCCCCATTATCATCGTCCACAACAAAAACAGCGGCTGCCGTCTCGCCAACCACGACGACACCCTATCCTCTTATTGTGTCAGCCGGGGAGAACAAGGAACTTCACCTTCCTGAGAATGAGGTGGTTCTCTCGGCATATGCTCTCCAAGGAGGTGGAGATGGTGAGTCCAGTCGCGAATGTCGCTAAAGGCCTCTGCAGAAATCGCCTCGAAGTTTTGCTTTCTCTAGTTATCAAACCTGTTGTGCGCTTAACAAAGTCGGCTTGATAAATTCTCTAGTACAATGAAGCCCTTCATAGTGAGTAACTTGAGGAGGAGCTGAGTGTTTCCTATGTTGGAGCGTGGTTCTACTTGGAAGTTCTTCAGAGCCTCACTAACTACTGAGATTGCCTCTTTGCTGGAAGAAAACATCATAGCGAATAAATAAACAGTAGGGTAATGTGTAACGTACGTAAATTAAGTTGTGTAGTTAAAGTTTGCACCAGCGCTCAGACACTGGTGCTTTGGCGGGCTATAAAGGCAGTTGCTTCCGTGAACTCTGTGTTGTTGCCATGGTTCAGTTGTCATGCCATTGACATAACAACTGGGAAGGCCACTGTCTGTTAATAACAAGGACAGTTAAAGAGCATTTATTCCTTGCCCGTGTTCAACCTTTCCTCACTTAGGTCAGCATTTCACGCCTATTTTTGAGGCACCTTTCCAAATAAAAATTCTGTTTTTTGCATTAGTCATGTCATTCGTAGACAGGATGGCAATACAGCAAATGAGTTCTTTCTGCGGAATAGCAGAATACTCTCTTGGATGAGTTGGTGCATAGTTTATCCAATGTAGTGTAAAAACCAGCGAGTCGGAGAAAGTTTCATGAAAGGGAAAATTATCATCTGCTTGACTATAGCACAAAGCTACAAAGCTGCAACTTCAATACGGGTTTCTCAGAAACCCATATTGAATTTGTAGCTTTGTTTCTTTGTGCTACAGCCAGGTGGATGGTAGTTTTCCCTTTCAAGATGGTGGTACAGGACTCGTACTGGTACCTGTCTTCGTCCGTGGCTAAGTGTAAAATGCAGATGGCATCGATAATATGTTATTGGTGCCAGGTTTATTAATGTTTTGTGGCAGAAGAGAGGCTCGGTATGCTACAAAACTGACGTAATGAACGAAGCAGGTCACTGACCACAGCCAAACAAATAGATGTTTCAAGATCTGTGTGCAGGTCTGTTTTTCACAATGTAAATAAACTTACAGTTCTTCAAAAGTCAATTTGTTTTGGCTCTGGTCTGTGATCGGCTCTTCTTATGAGGATTTCACTTGGTCGAACGGTATTCCATCGAACTCTCGACAACAAAATTAATGCTGCCACTGCACTTACCGAGACGAGATACTAAAGAGAGAAAGCGATGAGATACTTATGTATTTCATCTCTTTCTTCTTAATACCGGGATTATTACTGCTTGTTGCTGAGCTAGTTGCTGTGTATTTTCTTGTAGTGTACAAAACGCAACAAACTATATGAAAAGAAAAACAACAGGACAGGAAAGCGAGCATTTCGTGTTCCCTGTCCCATTAGAATGTACAATACTATTTGCAACACGTGTGCCATCTGGTCAGATATGCCTTCTTTACTAGTGAATTGCAACAATGTTCAAGAAATTTCAGGTTACTGTAGCTGCATCTTGCACAGTGCAAAGACTTTTAAAGTGATAATCCCGCGAAAATGAACACCGATAAAGTAAATGAATGATGCATGGCAGTGGGATGACAGTGTTGACTTTCCCTTTCAGTGAACCAGTTTCGGTATCAGTGGACACTGGTGTCACACCCCGATGGCGAGGAGACTGGCGTCATGCAGGACCAGAACACCCAGGCATTGAAGCTGTCACACCTGCGAGAGGGACTTTACACATTCCGTGTTGCAGTGACGGGAAACAACTCCTACGGTGAAGCCACAACCAATGTGACAGTTCTGCCACGTGAGTTGCAGAGTTTCTTTTTTATTTTTTTATTTTTTGTTTTGTTTTACCAGACAATTTCCAGCTATAGCTGTTGTGAGCTCACTTCCCTGCTTGTTTTCATTTTCACCACCGTCAAGTCACTGGAATCCGAAAATCCGTTGCGAGAAAAATTTTTTTTTTTAATTCTCGTTGTGTCCTGAGGATTTGAACTTATGACCAAGAGATTGGAAGTCCAGGATTCTACCTGTTAGCCATTCTGCTGATGCTACAGCAGCGGAGAATCCTGGTCCAAGAGTGCGATCAACCCAGCAGCTTGCCATGATTGGTTGATGCTTGTACAACATCTATGTACTGGATAGAGCTTGCATCCATGCCTTCATGTTCTAGCAGTTCGCCTTTTCAGTTGTGGAGGCACTCCTAAATTAAGTTTTCTTGTTCATGTAGTGACAATCATTGAGCACTTCTGCTTCATCTTCATTAGTCTTCTTCTAACGCTTGGCTTCTTCTAAAGTTTACTGGATAGCATGGACGTCGTCTTTTCTTCTTCTTCGAGGCTAAATATGAAATATGAATTTGACAAAAGCTGAATGAACCCAGCAATAAGAAGCGAAAGGGTTGTTTTGGTTGAGATGAGCGACTAATTCCAGATAGGTAAGAGGAAGAAGAAACGCCAAGTCTTTTGACTTCACCACCCGTGGATGCAACTTTCATAAACAAATACGACTCAAGCTTATTTTATTTCTTGAAAGGAGCTTGCTGACTTGTGCCTGCGAGTGTTCGCTACAACCAACATCGCACAAAACAGTCTAGGGTTACAGCACATTAGATTTCACACACTATCGCATCACTGCACTCTGCGTTATGGGCAAAACAAATTCTTTGAATGCAACGCGTTCATGTTTTGGCAGAAAGTAAACACTTGCATTGCAACTCTTTCACTTCACTAGTCTGTAAAGGAAAGATCTGAAAGCTTTGTGTGCATCATACACTGCTGTGTCGGCTTTTTGGCACTATCCTAGTGTAATCATTAAGGATTGCCTTATCATTTCATTGAGCTCATTTGCAAAAATGTTTGTTAGCAGACAATTTTTACATATCTGACACTCTACTAGTAGTCGATGTCAAGATCTCTTCTTTTGAAACATGCTCTTGTTCTCAATTTCAACTTTGGCTTTCTTTTTTTTGCAAGTCCAGTCTCTGTGAGTGTTTGCTTCGCATGAATTCCAGCAAATTTTTTTTGTGCAGCAAAACGCATCAACAAACCTCCTGTGGCCATCATTCAGCCGGACAATGTCACTGTCAAGCTTCCCAGTAAGGACACTGTCTTGGATGGCTCATGTAAGTACTTAGACAACATTAACAGTTTCCAAACTCTGCATTCTTCAACTGATGGAGGGTAGTACGTGTTGGTCAGAACAGGCTGTACACGGGTTTTCACATTGTGTGCCAAAGTCTCACTAGTGATAGCTGTATCACGGTCTCCATCGGCTGTCATTATTGCTACCTCCTAGTGCTTCTTTGTTGTCTAGTACTGAACGATAAACAAGACATGCCAGTTGTCATCTTTAAATTTCTGGCTTCTTGCTTTATCAACAACTTTTATGAAGTTGTTCCTCTATGCCTCCAGGGTAGTTTCCCTGAAACTGTGGTCTTTCAGACCCCCAACAGTTCTTGGAGAGGTTAGCAGCATCTGCAGGGCTGCTTTAATTTAGTGATACCCATTGGTGAGCATTGCCTATTGAAAGATTGAGTGAGAAGACTGGAGAGTCACTCGTGATGACTTCTCTGCTTAACTTCTATATGTATAGCCAGCATTCTTCAGCCCCAAAGCAGCAAGCCTGCGGACAGTACCACATGGTGGGAATAACTAGCAATTAGTGTCAAGCATAACGGGATCTACTATCAGGTTTTTGAAGAAGAACATGATGCTGTAGTCTGTGTAATAACTATAAGTCTGTGTGATAATGGCTGCCTTGCCTAGTCATTGTGGCATTGCCGACAGTTGTCTCATTGACAAAGCTGCCTGATCTGCCCATGAAAATGCGCAGTTCATACTTATTCCATTATCACATGTAGGCATAACCAAGGAGCTTTACCTAATTGTACATCACATCTACTTTCTTGAACACTTGGTAGAATTTCACTCGTTGCTTGTGCAATGTTGATGACTCACTTTGGCTTCAAATACCAGCAGGTGTCTTGTGCAATGCAACAGTGCTGTGTTGCACATGGCAGGGAATAGGTAGCCTTCATTAATTCATATTTCTTGCTCATTTGAATGACAGGTTCCTCCATGTGCGAGCATTGTACATGTACACAGGTCGTAGAGCCCATGTTGTCACTACCTCTGCTTCAACATCCAATGTCAGTCTCTTCATTCAGAGTGAATTAAGCTCACTGGGTGCCTAGCTCTGCGTATATCCCGGGTACACTGTCCCACTAATAGTCGTACATAAATATTCAGCATATGCAAACTACTACTTCCCCCAAGGCTATTCAAGAACGAAATGAATTACTGGAAGAAAGTGGCTGACAAGGGAAATGTAGCTTTGTTAAAATGTTCAGCTGTTGAGTTGTGTAATCTTGTTTTTCAGCGCTTGTGTCCCCACTGTTTCTCAGTATCACATACATTTTCTGCATGTTTATACCAGCTTGGACTCAATTGACTCTGCGGTATTTATAGATAGAATAAAACTACCTCAATGCTGCGCCTGCATTAATGGCATTTTGAAAATTGACAGACTTGGGAAATTGCTTATACAGATGCTGTATCTTTTACTGTGAGAGCAAGTTTGGTTTCCCTTGCCCTTCTCTTATTTCTATCTCCAATGGTTCTTCCCTGTGCAGGGTCGCCAACAGGATTGCCAGTCTTGCTAACCTATCTTTTGTCGCTTTCTCTCTCTCCACATTTACCTACATCACTGAGGGCAAAAATGCATAAAGGGAGAAAGCAGAGCTGACATACCAAACATGGAACTTTGTCTTTAACCGTTTGAGGGTCAATTTTTTTTTGCCAAATGAAACCCCCCCGTCCCTCCAGGACCGATTTTTTTTATTGCAGATATAATATCTTCAGAGTGATCTATTTCAAAAAGAATGAGCTTGAAAAATAAAAAAGTTTTAGTAACCATGAATTGACAAAAAGTACTTTTCGTAACTAAATATGCATTGTTTTTTCGTGAATACAGATGGGCTTGTATGAATACTTATAACGAAAACAAAAAAGTAGATACAATAGAATAGATATATTCCTATTCGACACTTAGGCAGTAGTCTGCATCAAAGGAATTGCCACTCAACTAACTTGCAGAAGAGCAACCGGCATGTGCGTCAATAGTGTAATCAAACTGTGTATGTGAGTGCACGCAAGAAAACTCTATGGTTGTGCATCCGTAAGAAAGACCAAATGAGACAGAAACTTGCAGTATTCCTTCATCCCATTGCCGAGGGGGCAATCAGTTTCTGCGAATCTCAAGAAAAGAAATGCAGGTAGGGCAGCATCGTCCATATACGGTGTCACATTTGTATATACCAGCGCACGCCCCTGAATGGATGTAATCACACCCCTGCGATCAATAAACAAGCAAGCATCTAGTACTGGCCTTTTGAGAGATATAGAAACCAGATATCAGTTTTTTCCAGTGCGACCAACAAACAGCCCAGTGAGACTCAACCAAAAATAACGGCCACGTGCCCACGCACGTGCGGATGCACGAGCGGTTGGGGACGTGCCAGTTTAAGGAACCCAAAAGGCTACTGACTGGGGAAGAAAAAAAAGTCTTTGTAACCACTGTTCACACAGGGTGACAGCACCTGCTGGGTAACAGAGAGTAGGAAAGATTGGCGAATTTTTGAAACATACAGACGGCCCCGTAAACATGCAGCACCGACCGCTTGGGACTTGTTTGCGGCACTGTATATTTGCATCTTTGACTGTCAAAGGGCTAATTCAAAATGACATCAGCAACCTCAGTCTACTGTGTGCTTCTCACCGCTAACAACTGTCTGTGACTGGCTAATCTCGAATGTATATAATTAAGCAATGCATAGTGCACACCTAAAGTACAAACCTGGAAGCTACAGATATGACAGACGTTGCCGGCATATTCTTCCTTGCGTTGCGTAACCATGAAAACAGTAATAAAAAAACCATACTCAAGTAGCTTCCCGAACAACTTGTGAGAACAGAGCCAAGTTCTCTATGTGCCTCTATGACAGCTGAAAGTATGAGTAAGTCTGCTAAGTGCTGCCATTCTACAGCCAAGATAGAAGACTACTAACTACAATAATAATTCCTATGATTAAAACCCAATTTTTGCATGGCAAACAAATGGAGCTTGTAGTTTAAAAGTGCACTTGGGACATGTGTGGCAGCCACCTCATTTTCTGTCTTGTTTCAGTGTTGTGTACGAAGACCACTTAAGCTTTTAATTTTTCACAGCTTTCAGGCTAGCTCTCTAAGCACTTTGATGGCTATGGCAAAAATATGTTGGTGTATTTGTGCTTGGCAATCTCTTCGATGCTTAGAATGGGTGTGTGCTTACATGATGCCTACCGACTGGTATTGAAAAACTGGTGTCATGACATGATGATTACTGAACGAGTCTTATTTGTCAGGCTTATGCGTCTGTTTGTTTCTTGGGGTCTGCTCATTCTGCAAGGGTTTTAATGTTCTTGTGCAGTCAGCACAGATGACGACAAAATAGTGCAGTACCACTGGGAACCAGTGACTATTCCGATTGGCTACAGTCCCAAGCTGAACGACACTCCAACAGTCCAGCTGAAAGACCTCATTCCCGGATTCTACCAGTTCATGTATGCACCTTTTTTCACCACCTAGAAGCTAATGGAGCAATGAGAGTGCAGTCTGCGCTTTATTTCTAAAAAGAAAAAAAATGTTGACTTAGAGTTAGTTCAGAAGGTCTTGTGTAGGAATGAATGTGAAGCTGGAACATTATGTGAAGCACAAGAAAAATATATTGTCATATCTGATAATAACATTAATGAGAAAAGGATAGGACCAAACTATTACTTTATCATGGACTTTTGGGGTTATCGTAAAGGTCTCTCTTTGTTCTTTACTTTTGAAGGCAACTACATGTTGTAAGTATTGTATGTTCTGATAACTTTTATGTGAAAGCTTGGATGGCTTCAACTGGAGGTTCTTGAATTTTTTTTTTCTTTTTCAATAGGCTCAAGGTGACAGACTCTGATGGTATCACAAACACTACCAGTGCAAATGTGACTGTGCTAAAAGGTACGTCATATTTCCGAGCAGGCATGAATACCATGTGTTGTCCTACTTCATTGTTCTTGTGGCTAAACCCTGAGGGTTCTAGTGGCCTATGGCATGTTCTGATGTGAAAGAAGCAGGAAACATAAAGGCTCGTTAACTGGGGGAACAGTAACAATGACAGCAGTCAGTATGATGACGAAAACAGTACACGTGAATTAGTGTACGTGTGTCAGATAAGATTTTGCATAGAGAAGTTTTCAGATTGTAACACTGTAAACCAGTTAGGGAACTTTCTTGAACTGTTGGTGTTTCTCTTAGGCCTCTGTGGGGTGATCTTGAAAAGTGATGTTGGGAAGTTTAGAAATGCTAAAGTGAAAAATAAGTGTTATGACAAGTATTATAATCATAAAGTTATGTATTAGTAAATTGCTCTTCTACCAGCTTATTAACTCTTGTTGGTTGTTAATGCAAAGGTAAAAAAGTGAAAGTGTGCAATCAAATTGTACTCATTTTGCAGTTTCTTACTATAAATGCCTGTGCTGTTGTCGAGCAAAACTGATTTTACTGTAAAGTCAAGTTAGCCTGGCCTACTTCATTGTGCCCCAGTGTAACAACACACGCACACACACACACATGCACATGTGTATGCACGTGCACACACACACGCACACACATATAAAAGGAAACAAAATACTAACAGTCAAACTGTAGTATCCCATCAGGTTTTGTACTTCGAACAGCAACACATGTTGGTGCCTGCTGCTTTTTATTGTAAGTCCACCTCTTTTTTCTTAAATAGTATTAATGTTACAATGTTAGGAAACAAATGATTGAATGCAGAGATGGACTACCCACCAACGGCCAATGCTGGACCACAGTCTGTTGTTTACATGCCCAATAACGAAGTGACGCTGAATGGGAACCTGAGCACTGACGACAAGGGCATCAAGAGCTGGGAATGGACAAAAAGCCCCGACACAGACAAGCACGTTGACATGGAAGTATGTTCTTCATGCAGTTAGCTTTGTTGAGTTTTCCTTGACTCACTGTAGTTTTCTTATGGAGTGGACTGTTAAACTTAGCCAGAAAATAAGTGCTTTGTGATTCCTGTGTGTGTGTGTGTGTGCGTGTGCGTGCGTGCGTGCGTGCGTGTGTGTGTGTGTGTGTGTGTGTGTGTGTGTGTGTGTGTGTGTGTGTGTGTGAATCATTGTCACTTTTTTGAGCTCAACTGCCAAAGGAGTTACTCTCCAAGCGTCCACTACATATAGACGAAAAATTTGCTGGATTTGCTGGAGTTCCAGGCGAGTTAAATAGCATTGTTGTATACAGGGGCTGCCTCGGTACTGCAGAAGCAACTTATTATTGTCTTCCGATGTCACCTCTTGCTTTCTTTTATGGTTTAGGCTTCTTTTTTGGAAAAGTACATGCGCTTTGTGGATATTGTAACAAGTTAAGAATGAATATCTGTGATGAAACCAAAATTGAATCACCTTATTAGGTAAAGTCTGTGTGCTTATGATTTTTGGCAACTTGAGGACTGGCACCACATTTGACGCTGCCATCATGCAGGTCTGTTGCGAAGTCCTCCTTGTATCATCATCATGCGCAGGCAGAGAATATGCTGATACATCTTGTGTCTTCGGTGTTATGGGGCTTTCTAGCACACTTGGATGTTCAAGGATGCTTGAACATCGAAGGAGAAAACCTGCACTGAAACTAAACCCAGCTCTCACACTATGCACATGGCACCAAATGGTGGACACGGTGCTGATGTTATTTGGGATTCTCTTTCCAGTAGCACTTCACGCAGGATGGAAATTATGGGAAGTGCAAATGTCATAGTTTGCATTGCTTATCATTCAGCCCCCAATGAACGCGCAGCTACAGAAATGCACAATTCAGTGACGAAGTTTCTAAAATTCTGCTTTCTGCTTGCTACTTGAAATGCCGGGGAGTTGCAAACTTGTCAGCAGTTGCTTTTAATTATAAGCTCTGCCATCTTGCAGGACAATGGCCATTATAACATCATCATAAGATTGTTCACGAAAGTCGTGCAGGAAATCAGCACACTTATCTGCTCTTGCACTGCAGCAGGACAACAATGCAAACTTGCCGAGCTATGACAGAGCAGGGGCTAACAAAACTTGCCGAATGCATGAATTGAGTTTCTGGTACAGCAAGAGGGTCACCGAGACATCATTCCAGAGCCCCCACACTTGCACGATGGTCGAACGATCGCATGCCAGATTTCTCTCACTTGCACTCGCTCTTGCACAGAACACTCGCACTTGCCTGGAACACTCGCACTTGCACTCGCACGGAAACTGTGCCTTGAAAGGGTGTGTGGCTCTGGATGTCAAAAGTGAAAATGCATGCCTTAAATGTTTCCCATGTTGTTAGACTGGCACGGTTGCTGCTGCTGCTATTTGTGTTTTTAATTGACTTGTGGTGTGTGCAGGGAACCACCAGCCCATACCTGCACCTGTCGAACATGGAAGTGGGCGTGTACAAGTTCCTTCTGAAGGTCACCGACACGGCCGATCAGACGGCAACAGCTGAGGTGCACGTGTTTGTCAAGCCAGCTTCCAACCAGGCCCCGACGGCCGATGCTGGCAAGGACGTCCGCGTCTCGCTGCCCATCGATAAGCCGCTCGTGCTGGACGGCAGCCACAGCTCGGACGACGTGGGCATCACATCGTGGCATTGGAGCCAGATTCAGTAAGGCCATATTTTGGGATTTTCATCCAGTGTTCTTGTGGCTGTTGACTGTCTGCCTTTTTTATGGTGTCACATAAAAAAAAACTGTGTATTTCTGAGGCATTGGCGCAGCAAGGAAACAAGTCAGCTACAAGCAGCTCAACACCCATGTACTTAGATTTAGGTGCACGTTAAAGAACCTCAGGTGGTCAAAATTTCCAGAGTCCTCCACTACGGCGTGCCTCATAATCAGAAAGTGTGGTTTTGGCACGTAAAACTCCATAATTTAAATTTTTTTTAAAGCTACAAGCAGCCCATGCTGGGTTCTAAAGTGCGAGACAGTGTAGCAATATGAGGACAGGTTGGAAGGCAGGCAACGAAAGTGGTTGTTGGGTGCCACAACCTAGCTAATCTATGCCAGTTCAGCCAAGACAGAGGATGCATGATGAGCTGTGAACAAATAACATCTCGTCACTTGTGTTGCCTCATCTTGCTGTGCTGCCTTGCAGTTCAGAAGCCATGCAATGCCAACTAGGCCCAATATCCCGCACTGCTCGCGCTGTGGTTTCCACTCTCTGCTTATGGCTGCCACTGTGTGAGGATCATTAAGCTCAGTTCTCATTAACATTTGTAAACTTAATGCAACATCACGCATCTGCTTCAAATTACACCTGAGTGTCCCTCTTGCTGAATATACTATGTAACATCGGAATTTATTCTTTTTTTCCTATTGTGCCACCAACTAGCATTTTATCTGCATTTGCAATTTGTAATTGCGAGAATAAATAATTTTAATATTCAAAGATCATTTCCAGCTCTTCATCTGGTTTTCTTGCATGCTTCCATGTGTACCTTTCCTTCGAAGTGACTGTTCCTTGCTTTTTTCCCCCATGTGTTCTCCATTTTATAACGTTAAGTTTATTGTCAGTGCTCAGAGTTGAAAAGTGTCGTGGTTTGAGCGAGGTGGTATGTCCTGACTTCATATATGTAGCGCACAAAAAAATGAGGACCAAAAAAACACAGGCGGAGACACATATAGTGCTATGTGTGACTATGTCTTTCTTCTTGTTTTTGTTTTTTGCATGCACTTCATTTATGAAGTCAGGGCTTTGAAAAGCTTCATCTAAAAGGATGCAAAGAGGAAAGTAACAATGAGAAAATTATTTTCTGAAATAGCAAAATGGCAACTCTTACTATGAGAGGAGCCCTCGGAGGCAAAATATGGGTGGCAATGGTGCCCAGAAGTTTCCACACCATCTCGCCAAGACATGGATTTTGACAGCATCTGCTAAGAGCTAGCAGTTAGTTGTGTACCACTAAAGAAGAAGTGCATTGCATTTTGAAAGGAACCAAGGACATTACCTAGCACATTTTGAGAACTTTTCCTGTGCCAAAACAGCTAAAATAAAAAATTATAGTTCTAAATCCATTGTGCCCCTGTGACATATGGGTGCTATAGTTTAAGCATGGAATTCTGACCTTCTTCTTCTGGATTTGAAAAAAAAATTTATAATGAACTTTTGAGAGAATTTATTTTCTGTCTAAACTGATTTCATGTTGGTTGTTTGTAGCATTTAGGCATTCCAGAGCATACTCTTGAGTCATTTGTGTGGAGGGTGCCATTGTGTTGAAGCCTCAGCATATTGTGTCTCTCTTTCTTGCCTTTTCAACCACTATCCCATTAACCAGGGGCCCCAAGCCAAGCCTGATTCAAGAGCCTAACAGTTCAGTGACGAAAGTCTCAAACCTTGGTCCGGGAGAGTATGTGTTCAAGCTGGAAGTCGTGGACGCCAACAATCTGACCAGCTCAGACAACGTTTCCATCATCGTTACCCAGAGTAAGCCATTTTGCAACTCTTAGTTTAGAAAAGTGGGAAGCAATCAACTAATACTCTTGCTCAAATGAAAGAACAACTCATTTTGTCTTGAACGAGAGCAGGATGCTAGGTTTTGGTGATGTTTGCATTGCTTGTCATATTTTTATTTGTGAGCTGTCATTGGTGGCCTTACTTTTATATATATATATATATATATATATATATATATATATATATATATATATATATATATATATATATATATATATATATATATATGGTGATGTGTTTCTATTGTCACTCTTTTTTAAACAGTGAGCCATATTATATTGATATAGCACTGTATAGGGAATTCCTGTCTTCTAGGCACTTTTGCATGAGGAGTGAGTTTGACTGACCAAGGCCGAGTGTTGAAGGTTAGTTCTATTCGGCCAGTTTGCATCGCGGCTTAGTTTTTGGTTTGCTGTTGCTTAGGAAGCCATTATTCTGTGACCCTCGCTGTGTATTTGTGTCGGCTGTGCTGTTCTTCCACTTTGCAACCAGCTTTTGCACGAGTGATGCTCGTGATAATTGCCTGCGCTCATTTGCAGACAAAAATGCTCCACCCAAGGCCGACGCTGGCGGCGACCGTACCGTTTTCCTTCCCGTGGATGTTGTCTCCCTTAATGGGTCGCGGTCGGCGGATGACGTGGAGATCATTTCGTGGCGTTGGACACGAGAGCCTTCATCGTTGGCAGCGGGGGTGAGATCTTTGGATTCAGGCTGGCTTCAAACGTGCATGTTAACAGCTGGATGGATGTCGAAAACATAACTCCTGCATTGATTTGTTATTGCCCCTCATATCTACACCTGGCTTTTTCCTCAGTTAAAAGAATGGGCTTTATGAAATGTAGGTTGTGTCTCTCAAATCTGCTTGCATTTATCGTTTTGCAGTCTAGGAAAATGAAATAACCGCAAGTAAATTTTCCAGCCTTTATTATTCTATGTGCCTGTAGAGTTTCCCACTGCTTTAGTGGCAACTGGAACTCTCTGCAATTACAGCAGAAAGTCTTTTTTAAACGGCAGTCTTCATGTTTATACACAGTTATTATTGACACAGTAGGTATAAAAGTACTATAAACTAATTCTGTCCTTGCGCTTAGAGAGCAGTGTTGCAGTATAGACAAAAGTAACCATCCTGACGGCAACCTACAGGCTGTTACCTAGTGTGAGGTGATGCCCGTTTATTTGTTTGTTTTTTTTTTGGCCCCTGCCAACAACTGTATCATAAGTGTAACTACTACCTTTAAACTTCCTTATTCCACCATTTAGGTTCTTGAAGAGTTCCTCTCAAAGCTTATTTATTCTGGTCTCTTATATACAATTACTGCATCATGAACTGTTTAAACGCTGTCCGTATCTCTGTTAGGGGTTAATAAGGGTACAGCATATAGCTGTAGAGGCAATAGACATGCTGCTTCTTTTCTAGGTTTGCTCATACATGGCGTACTGCATGATCCACTCTTGAAGGACCCACATAAAGACTTCCAGTTTCTCATTCTTTACCAGCATGGCATTGTCATCCTGTCCAGTATTCAGGGTTGCGGGCGTTCGTGCACAGCTTTAAGGAGATATTATGCAGCTAAAAAATTCTGTTTAAAATTTTCTTTTGTCTTACCGAAGAAACCGCCACACATTTAGACACTTTGAATGATAGCTGCAAAATAGGAAGTCCTTAAAACACAGACAGCCTCTTTAATAAGAATTAAACTAATGTACATCAAACTTTGTTCTGATTTAGGTGATCCATTGTTTGGATTCAGTCACCAGACAAGGCAGCATTTGTGGCTGATATCCCCCACTTTTCGTACTGCTTCTCTATTGTTGTTTTTCTGTTTGGAATGGTGTTAAACAAAATAAAGTATTTGTCATCTAGGCTAGGTGTCTTTTTGTAGGAGGGTGCTGCCTGCTTAGTGCTTGGGCAGCAGTGCTAATTTGAGAATCAGTGCTGCCTGTGGATTTCATTTTTCTTTATTCTCAAAACTTTTGTCCCACAACACTAATCATTATCTGTTTAGCTTGCTCTTTCGTCATGCAATGTGTGTTGCATTTCTGTCATTGACACTAAATGCTGCAAAAGTATTCCAAAAACACCAACCGTGGTAAAAAGAGATGTCTGCTACAATGATGGCAATTGTGTGACAAAACTGTGCCCTAAAAGATGTAAAACTTTACGGGTAGTGTTTTCGTCTTTCATAAAATGCAGGCGTACTCATACCGAGGATGTGTGCCGTCTTTTCGCTGCAGCACATTTTGGAGAACTCTAGCTTCTCGCCGATTCTGCGTCTATCGGAGTTGATCCCTGGCCGATACATGTTCACACTGACTGTGTCCGATGCCCAAGGTGCAACAGGGCAAGACACCGCGTCCCTCATTGTGAAGCCAACGCCAAGCCTGGCACAACAGGTGGAACTGCTCTTGGATGTCGACATCGAGACGTTCACCCAGGAGCAGCTGGTTGGTATTTGCTAACATGTTGAGCTGCTCCTCGCTTGCTTCTTAAGGCACGCCAAATCTGTGTTTCTGCATTCGCCTGTGTTTCTGTGATTCTTCTTCAGATTGGGCTCTTCGATTCAGTGTGTTTTAAGAAGCAGCATTAACCAACTAGCTCCATTTACTGATTTGCCTCATTGCTTAGTTTCACTACTCTGTGCACCCACCACTAGCTTCCAAATAACCAGAATCGTGTTTGGTCTTTCTCAATATTAACCCTTTGTCCCCCCATGAAGATACCATTGAAAATCCATATTTTCATCCCCTGCTCCTTTTGAGTACATATAGGGGGACTCAGTTTATTGCTTTTTTTTTTTTAACGTGAAAATGTCACGCGCATTGGTCTAGAAATTGCAGTTTTTCATTAGGCCCATTAACCCTGAAGAAATATGGCAGCAACATGTGTACGCAGGCAGCAACAGTTGTTGCCGTTGGTAAGCAGATGGTGAACATTGCCATGCATTGGCTTAGTGCTCTTTATCCATTGAAAAATTGTGAACTTGATCTTCCAGCTGCTGTGCCTGTGTACCGGTGAAAAGTACCGGTGAAAAGTACCGGTGAAAAGGCGTATGTTTCATCTGCAAACATGTTTGAGAGGACACTCCAAAAGAGCAGTGACATTTATGTGCCCCTAAATATGTTGGAAGGCACACATAATTAAATGTCATAAACAAATGTAGCTCCCAGAACTAGTGAAATATGATGAATGTCACTTATAGAGGCAGAAACATGGTTCCTGTCAGCTATGCATGCTGGAAAGGATAATCAAGAAAAAAACATTGCAGCACTCTGAAGTATTTGGTTCACCTTTGTGTGAGGCAAGGTGATGCACTTGATGGATGTAGAAATCATTTTATTCTTACAGGACACGGTGTTGAAGCAGCTTGAATTGCTGTTGCACGACGGAGAGTCGCTGCGAGTACACCTGGTGGACCTGAACTACCAACAAGACTCCCGAAGGTAGTATCTGTTTAAATTAAGCAAGTGCTCAAAAGTATTATACGGGGCCGTTATTCACAATGTTTCCCAAAGTCCTGTGAAAACTATATTGAGTTAATTTCGATTGAAATGAGCCACATTAAGGGTGATACGTAGAGCAAGCATAACATTTCTGAATTATGAACATTATTAATGTCAGACATCATGTTAGGTGTGTTACCCACTTAGCACACACATATCTCCTGTAGCAAAGTCCTTTTCAAGCTTATAAACGTTGAGGAACTTATGAAGTGTGCATATGCGTGCTGGGCTTGCGCATGGACATGGCACAGGAAAGTAGATGCCAAGCTGTGTAGAAAGAACTGTGAACTTAAGGAAACACAACATAATCTAGTCCGTCTAGTCTTACTACTATTCTTTATCTAGTCTGCTTTCTTTCTCTCTTTCACTTTCTTTTTTCTTTGGTACCTGTGTTTAGATTTTTATGCAACTCTGAAATGGAATGAATTGGATAAGTCGCGTTTTGTTGCTCGTTATGTGCCGACTTTATTGACCCTTCTAGCGGACATGCGCTTAGCACACTCTGATTCTATGTTCATGTTAAGAGACTTCAGAAGTGCATCTCAACCTTGTCCTTTTTCTGCAGCCAAATCTTTGCATTAGCCATCACCACATAATGAAATAGGCAGGTTCTGGATTTGTACACAGCAGTTTAAAAAAGAAAGGCGATTCCTGCATGATTTAATTTGCCAGTTGCACTTGTTCATCGAGTTTGACTGTTGTACCGAACGTCGCATTTCTCAGGGAGACAGTAGTTATGATTGACTATTCTGCATGAGAAGGGTTGGCAATGTGTGTCGTTTGACGCTAAGCCTAGAAGCAGTACTTGGCAGTTTTGTCCACAATAAATGAGACATATATTTAGTTCGAGGACAGGCTGTATGTAAACAGCAGATTTGCTAACTGAAAGAAGCAGTGGCGCCATCTATACTCCTACGGTGAAATTCCTCTTGCAGTTATAAGAAATACATAGTGGCTTCACCTCCCTGGTAGCACCACTATGGCTTCCACTGAGGAAGCGTGTTTGTTTGGTTTGGTGCCTGAGTATACAATGCATGTTTCCAATTTACTCAGGATAAAATGTGTAAGGGCAAAACCCAAACATGGAATAAACAAAATTGGCTCCCAAATGTTGCTTGTGTATCAAATTCGATTACAAATGAGCAAGTAGTTTAGTGGAGGTAGCCATTTATACCTGTCTCCTCCGTAGTGGCATGACATCTGCTATGATTGAGAGTGGCTTTGTTCGCTCCCATGACCGATCATCGCAGGGTCCGAATCATCTTTGTGGCGGAGAAGGAAAATGCCAAGGGTTCTTGGGTGCTGTGTCGGGGTCCCCTCATGGTTGCTCGACTGAAGCAGAGGCTGCGGACGCACAGTGCACTGCTTGACTGGGATGTCATCTCGGTGGACACAGTTGGTGAGAGCAAGTTTCAGCAATGTCACATTGCACAACACTTCACATGCACCTCGGGTTTAAAAATTAGTCAAGCATTAATTGCAATTGATTAAATGTCTCGGTTTTAAAAACTAAGGTGCACGTGGCTGCACTGTTGCAAAAACAGGGATGTGTGCCAACATATTTTGTGAGAAAAAGAAAGAAATATGCAGTGGCATAAATATTCCTTTCCTGAATGACCTCACAGCTGAGCAGAAGGCAAAACTGTTGAGTAAAAGAAAAAGTAACAGTTTTGCCCAAAAGGTGAAGCATCGATTGCGATAGCAAATTATTGGACAGCTATACCAAATAAGGATAATAGTTTTATTGGCCGTATAAACTTGTGAACATAGCCATACTAAATAAATTAACAAGCATGGTGTCACGCACGCACAAGCAAACATGAACACATCTCACTCGATGACCGCGCAGACTCGCTGTCAAAATGCTGGAGTGAGAAAGTGCGGCAGCAGCAGTGAGCAAATTGACCTTCGTGCTGCCTGTCGCATCAACGTGAACCAAGCCGCGAAAACAAAGTGCAAGGCGGACTCTGCCACATTGCAGATGGCTTTCAAGATAGAATTGCCCGCAGTAGAACCCCCCCACCCCGGAGCTTTGTGCGTGACGGAAGACTGCATGATTCCTCCTTGCTTTCCTCCCTTGCATGCGCGAGATTGAGCTATGATCACCAGCTCACCCTCACGCCCTTTCACTCGCACATACAGCATATGGTGCGCTGTGACAATTTTATTGCCCTTGGACTTTATACGGAACCTCACGGTGATGCCGACGGCAATAATGTGCTTGGAGTGTCCATATAATTGCTATCACAGCATAATGTATATTGAAGCCTTGCCACTGTACTCTCTGTCAAAAAGCCCGAATCCTCCTACATGGTTTATAGTACTGCAAATCTAGTATTACCGCTATGAAGGTACATTTTGTTGGCTTGAAAAGAAGAAAGCTTTAGGCCTTGTATAGCTTCCAACCCAAGGCAGTGTCTTTTCTTTGATGGTTAAGCCTGCACACAAATGACTTGGTGTTCTTTTTTGTGTGTGCGTGTGTGCACATATTCACATACCACATCGTTTTGATGCCCATTTCTTTTCCCCTGATAATTCTGTGCAGTGTGCCAGAATGAGTGCTCTGGGCACGGTACATGTGACATGTACAGCAAGCGCTGTGTCTGCGAAGCTTTCTGGATGGAGGACTTTGTCCGTGCCAGCCTAGGGGACCGTGAGAGCAACTGCGGTGAGTACCACATAATTTACTCCATGTTGCTTTTGAGCTGCTCATTGTAGAGAACGTAGGTGGAGAATGTAATACTAATAGAGAGTTTTAGGCTGTCCGTAAACGTATTGTCTTTTGCAGAATACCTGGGTTACCGGAAAATTAAATATGAGCGGCCAGGTTGGTCTTACAGAAAGAACAGCGCTTCAAGACGGGACACAAAGAAGGAACCACAAACACACTGCGCTAACAACTGCGTGTTAATTATCTTTCTAGGCCTTATATACAGTGTACTAAGGCAGTATATAGGCACTGTATATAAGGCTCAGCGAGATAATAACACGCAGTTGTTAGTCAGCGCAGTGTGTGTGGTTCCTCCTTTGTGTCCTGTCTTGAAGTGCTGTTCTTTCTGTGCTAATGAACAGACTAGCCTGTCAGTCAATCCTTGCAGGTTGTACAGAGTTTAACCAGAGAAGACTTGGAGCTATTATAGCAGTGACCAGCTATATATTCTACATAGCTGCTGGTGTAAATTTTCGGCAGTCACGTGATCGTTTGTGCACAGACTTTTTACACTTTTTTTTTACAAGAACACTCATGTAACGCAAAAATGTGTCTAACATGTTGTGGTTGGACACAGTGCCTCAAGGCGTCACTGCCATCATTGTTGCTGTGGCTCATGTCTCCGATAACCCAGTATTGTATGAAGGTTCACGTGTTTATTGACAAGCTAAAACTTGCTAACAACAACAACATTAACTATAATAATAATAAAAAATTCCTATAATTTGTTCCCCTAATAGAAAGCACACACTATTGCATTTGAAAGCACCTGCTTTATACTATTAAAAGCTTGCACAAATTGCTCTTTTTACGCTTATCAGTGTGCAGCAACAAAAGTTCGGTGTTTATTATTGTGACATGCTAGCACGTGGTTTTTGGCAAGTTCCGTAGAACATTTAATAGATTCGCCCGCTTTCTGTGGCGGCTCAGTACTTTTGGCATTCTACTGCTGAGATTGCTACATTGGTGGGCAAATGTGGTCACTACTTGAGGTTCACACGCATGTTTTGAAAGAAGTCAGATTCCTTGAAAATAATCCAGAACCCCCTAATATCGTACATTATCTTCTACTGTATAACCCAGCTGTAGGTTTGGGACTTATGGGAATTATTTCACCAAAATTTATTACTAATTATGTGAATTTTCAACCTAGCAGCAGCAACAACTTCTTTTATGTATGTCTGCTTTCTAAATGGGATCAGAAAAAGTTCAATATTCACAAACACTCGTCACAAGCATTCACTTTATTCCTGAATGCCGCGACTCTTCTGCCATGCTGTCCATTCGTGCACACAGCACCACACCAACTCTTGCGCTGCCTGTGCCTTCCTTTTTGCCTCGCCGCCACACTCACACCACCTAGTCACCTACAGTCACCTACAGTCACCTAGCCTGGCAACTACAGTCAACCACGTGCATGGCCTCCGAGAATTGCACCTTGCCTCTTCTTACTTAGAGCTCTTGGTTCGCTTATGCCGTCACTCTCTCCTCACACGACAGTCTAGCAAGCTTTAGCAAAAACTGGTTTCGAATTTACCTGGACTTTGTGCACAACGTGTGCTTACCTTAATGAATATCGAGCCTGCATGTTGAAATTGGTTGCTAAGTAGTTGCCCCCGCCCGCTCCTTTCCCCTTGCAGACTGGAGTGTCCTGTATGTCATCATCATTGCCTTCCTGCTGCTAAGCGTCCTGTCCACATCCCTGTGGGGCCTGGCCTGCTTCTGTTCAAGGTGAACACGCTCAACCCAATTGCAGAGGCAGTGTCCAGAAATTGAGCAGTGTGACGTTTTTCGACCAGAGCCGCATGTCTCTTCAAGCAGAGTTTCACGAAGCAGCAGCTATGTCAAGGCATTTTGGTGACTTGAAAACAGTCGGAGAAACTAGGCTGGTCGACAGCGGCCCATTTTGTAAAGTGTCAAGTGCTATAGGACGAGGGACATGAGTTATGCATATAGGATGCAATGCAAGCGGGCTAGCATTTGTATTTGTTCACATAGCTTCACTGCACAGATAAAGAAATGTACGTGAAAAATCAAAGATTACAATGTGTCCTTAGAAAGCGGTTCACTATTCATACCTCTCCTTTATTTTATCTCTTAATGAAGTGAAGGACAAAAGGAAAAAAAATGTCTTTGTCATATCAAGCAAAAAGAACGAGCTTTCAAAGAACTTGATTTGCAAAATTTTCTTCCAAGCAAGTTGAATACAAAAATATGCAAAACAGGGATGACACAGATGAACTCCGGCTGTAGGGTCGGGGCCGACCTTTGGATGGCAAAAGCAGATGCCTTACCATGCACCTCAGGTACTACTCTGGGCATCGTTGAATACCGCCAGGCTGTCGAATTTGGTAATGGTGGCATTTTTAGTCAATCAAAGAAACCATAGCAACCCTCTGTGGCTCTTTGATTGGTTGAAAATGCCACCATTACAGGGATTTGACAATGTGCCAGAACTTGAAAATGTCCAGAGTAGTAATCCTGGATGGAGAACAAACCAGGGTTGGCACCACAGATTGCCACCTATGTATGCCAGTAGCCACTTGACACTGATATTTATTCACTCTGTCAAAGGTGTTCCTTTCTTTTTTTTTCCCGCTCAGGCCTGCCTAGCTTATTCAGGCTGCCAGCACGCAGTGCTGCTGCAGCTGCTGCCATTGCAAATTCTGCCAGTCATCGTTGTGTTTGCTGGACTGAATTGAGGCTGTGGTAGCAGGTGCTTGGTTTTTCAGGGATAGTTTCTCTGGTGTGCGCTTCTTGTTGGATTTTAAGGCTTTTACTGCCAAGTTTCTTTTTCCGACTTATACTAAGCCCCTGCCAGCTTTTTTATGTGTGTTGGACCAGCGGACATTTCATGCTTCGTAGAAGGCGATTTTTCATCGCCATTCTTTTTTTTTTTTTTCAATTTCAGTACTTGTGAACAGTTCATAAATACTTTCATCTTTCGTAGTCTGGACGGATGGACAAGCCATGTTGGTCATGTCCACAACTGCCCTTTCGATACTCAACTCCGGACATCCTTTTTTTTCTTGCTGACTCAGTGAACATTTCGTGTTACATAGAGACTGGTTCTTCGTTGTTGGTTTCTTCCGATTCGCCATTCATCTAGTAGTCTCAAATCTCGTACCCCTGTCAAAGCGGGGACAAACCTATCACACTGGTTCGCCATGACTGTCCTGTCGTGACAAAACAACAGAGCACTGAGCCATTTTGCACCACCTGCAGTTAGAAACTTAACTTACAAGGTTTCTGTGTGCTTAGATGACCTCTTCATAGATGCCCAGGGAAAACATGGGGAAGGAAGGAGATGGAAATTCAAGATGATGAGCAAAACGAGAACGAGGTGAAAGCTTGAAGAAGACAAGTCCACTTGTTGAAACGTTGGCTCCTGCTTTCACCTCGTTCTCGTTTTGCTCATCTTCTCGATAGATGGCGTGACGGGTACGAAATGTTTTTTGCACGAGTTGCTTGCAGGGAGGCAGGGAGCGCACTGAAAACACAAAATGAGTACACTTGGACATGGCAGTCAAAGGTTTAAATCAAATTTTCACTTCTTTAGGAATGGGAAGTCATGGCTCATTTTTGCACAGGCCCCAAACCTTGACATTGCTGTCAGCTGTCTCTTGAAAATGACTGAAGCCTTATTGTTTTTCATTTCTTTTGGTGGTGGTAAGTTTTGTAGCGAATGCTATAAAATTTTATACTACATCAGAATATTTGGAAGAAAATGTTATCATTTCTCGATTTTAATTGCAGTGCTTATCAACTGATATGTTAGTTTGGGGAGAACCCTAATTAGACAAAATCAAGACAAATGCAATAAAAGCTCATGTATGTAGGTTTAGGTGCATATTAAAGAACCCCAGGTGGTGAAAATTAAGTCAGAGTCCCGCGCTAAGGCGTGCTTCATAATCAGATCATGGTTCTGGCACATAGAACTCCAGAATTTAATTCATTTTTTTTATTTGCACTGTGAGGTATGACCATTGAACATGATAGAACAAACAAGCAAGCAAAAAAAAAAAGGTACTGCAGAAAGGTTCACAGGTAAACGTATTGTTCCCCAACAGGATGCAATTCCGGCGGCCAAGAATCAAGAGGAATTACACACTGCTGAAGGATTCCCGTGACATTGAGAAGGACAGTCTGGACCTCATACCGAAAGGTAGGCTGGTGCTCGCATAGCTATCAAAGAAAGAGCCCCTGTCAGCTGAAGTTTTCACAATTTCATTTTGTGCTGCAAGTTTGGGATATAGTTTCTGGGCAATATGGTTTGCGAGATAGTGTGCTAGGTTGTGGGGGAGGGGAGTAACTGGAAATTTTTCTTTTTGTAACCAAATTTTAGCAAATTTTCAGCAAATTTGTGCATGTAGTGCATATTGCATTAGTGCAAAAGTTTAATAACCTAAAGTATGCTCCTGAGTTAGCAGTAATGTCTTGATTGATAAGAGAATCTTTGGCCCTGGCTTATGTTGTGTGTACTATTTGGCCGAGTGGAAATTATTTTTAATTTTAATGTGCATTTATTTGCTGTGCAGTGTCTGTAATGTTGGCGGTTTCTAGTTGAAGTTTTACCATTGCATGTCTAAAGTCTTGCATCTATGTATTAAAAAAAATCAAATAAATCACAATTAAAGTGAAATATTGATAATTTACAGATACTAAAATTTTAATTGACTTTATTTATATGTTTTATGCCAACCTAATGGGCACAGTAGCTGCTAAATATAGGCACATCGATGCATTCATCTATTTAAATACGAGGGTTGCTCCGAAATCTCCCACTCAAGGTTATGAGTACCTTTTCAGGCCATTTTCATTATACGTATCGCACCTTGCAATTTTCAAATGTGCACAGTTCATTACAGTTTCTGTGATGATCACCGTAAGGCTGCAGAGTGTATGCGAGCCTCTGCCTCCATGTCTTTTTGTTTGTTTGTTCGTTTTTTTTTGAAATAACTGCAGATTAACAGGGCCTTTTGCTCCATTAAAGCTGTTTGTGATGTTTTGCACTGATGCAGGCAAGACATTGACAACGAGCTTGATGGCTTCGGATTCGGATTCAGACACGCTTTTCGAGACACGCCCCCGACCATCAGTGGCTGTGAAGCCGCTGACTGGCAACCATCGCACAGGGATGTCTAATGGAGGCCTGAAAAACAGGGTGCATACCTGAGGGCAGCATCTGACCACTGCTGGGGTCTCCCCATCCGACTTTCCTGGAAGGAGGAGCCAATCCAATCCATCCCACCCATTCCAGCCAAGGTGCATGCTAGTGTGGCTCAATGGCTGCCCGTGTGGAAAGTCGGCCTCTCTCGAAGCAGTAGAGCGAAGAACGGGGCTAGTTTGTACAAAATACAACCAGTTGTGTTGAGTAGAATGTAAAAAACACTATGACGAATGTTTGTACTTGAACGAGTCAACCAAGAGGTGCCACAAAAGCGTGCTCCTTTGGTTCGTGCATAGTCATGTGTGTTTTGTATCACATTGTATTTTGTTCAGTTCGGCTATTATGGTAACAGGCCCTCTTGAATATTCAACACGTGACAACATAGGCGTTGGTGGAAGGGGGCAATTGCACAGCCATTCACCTGCAACTGGCACTTCGCTTTCATGACACCGTTGGTGACAAATCGGACACTAATGGCTCATTATATCGAAGTAATAGTGAAGCACAAACATTGGCACATTCGACACTTGTTAGAAGGGTATACACTATTTAGAGCAAATAAATTGTTTGTTGGGCTCATGCCAAAACGAAAGGAAATGTTAGAATTAATTGTCAAGGAACCGTCGATGAGGATTGTGAATGTAAGTGGGCTTGCTGAATGCTTCAAAAAAGCTATTTGTCTTATTAAAGGAACGGTACTGTTGATGGTATATTTTTGTTGCACTGAGGATATTTAGGTAGCGTTGTTGCATAATTACACAGAGAACAGAAACAGCACGTCTCTAGCCGTAATATAGGTGGACAGCATGTGTGTCTCAAGGAGCTGTAGTAGTTAATGTTCAGCAAAGAATGCACGCTGCAACTCAATCACGCAAATGCATGCGCCATACTTGTTCGTGCCTTTGTAGAAGTGGTGAAAGTCCAACCTCCACCGACCACAAGAACAGGCGAAGGAGCCAAAGAAAGTTATTCGCTTTAAAAAAAATTTAGTTCTTATATATAAGCACATAACATTTTTGCCTGCTCTTTACCTTCTTCTCTGAGTTATGCTAATATGTAAGGTGGAATTCATGCACACCTGTGGATTGTAAATGCCATGTTTTCAGGGTTGGGCAGTATAGAAGACGCATGTATCTTATATACTATCTTAGATATTCTTTGGGTATGTTGTACCAGTATCATGATACGTCTGGGAAGACGTGCATCACTATCTGTATTTCCAATACATGAAAGAATGTATCGCGTGTCTTAAGATACAAGATACTGGGGGCTATCACAACATCGTCGTGCGAAACTAAACATTGACTGGACTCAGCTTCTCAAGGTGACGCCGCTGCCATTAAGCTAGCTGAATAAAACTAAAGGCAGCGACATTCTTTTATCTTTCCGCCAGAGCCCTCCTGTGAGGGTAAGTGATGAGGTATGCGCGTGCCTATTGGTAGAGCAGAATCGCGCGGTGGCGCTCGCGCCGTCTCTACAAACGGTAATACGTTTACAGTACGGGGTAAAATTCCACAACGGTATTTGCGCCATCGTGCAGAGGCTTCTTTTTGACGTTCTTGTAATTGGATGGCGACCCACTAGCTGGCCGCAAAGCAGAGAAGCGACTCCTATCAACTGCAAAAGTGACAAGCAAAAACCGCTGATGTCGCAGCATATGAAGAGCTTTCTTGTTGTTAAGCAGCTAAGGCAACCCCATTAAATTGTTTCGAAAAAAAAAAATATTATACCTTGAGCAAAAAAGAAAAAATTTTTTATATGCTAACAGGTATTTCATTCAAATGAAACAAGATTTGTCGGAGTTAAAGAATTTTAAGGGGCGAACATTTTCGTTCATACTCGTTTGCTGCTGCATTAAATAGATCTGTAATAAGAAATTTGCGAATGTATCAAAGTATCTTTGGATACAAATGGGAAGTATCGTATCATATACAATAATCACAGTCGTATCTTATATCTGTATCTCAAATACTTGTTGCCCAAGTACCTTGTATCGTATCATGATTCAGGTGCAAAGTATCTTTGCCCAGCCCTGCGTGTTTTCGTCAGCTTGTGAAATCGCAGCACAGAGCCTTGGCATATAAAGCGCACAAACAGAAATAGGGTTTGCCAAAACGCAGATAAACTCGAACTTTCTTCTTTGGCACGTAACCACCGTACTGTATATAAAGGACCCCGTACTAAGTTTGGTCGTTGCAAATAGACAAGTGCCGTGCACAGATGACATGCTGGCGATCAGGTCTTCAAAGTGGCAGACTGTTGCACCGCACGAAAAAATTTGAAATTTCAGACAAAACCCTGCATGCCCTTCCTTGTGCGAGAGCTTTGCTTCCTGTTGAAGAATCAAGGCTGCACGCATAGTCAAGGTCAATGCATTCGCAGCAGGAAAAATGCACTTTGAAGGGTTTTTTAGTATGTGCACCTGTTCTCTTTTTCTCGAGAGTGAAAATAGCTGCGAGTGAATAGCTGTGCTTATTTATTATGATAGTAATTAATATTTTTCTTTTGCCTTTTGAACTTTGCACTCTCACAGCTCTTTGTGATCGCACTAGTTCGTACTGCCTCACCTCTGTCACTATACATTCGATGTGCTCACATGTATTGTGTAATACCGACGTGTGAAAATGGGGTCACAGATAAAATGCTCTTCATTACACTTAAATTAGCCACATTATACTTGGCAAATTTATGTGCAGCGCATAGCTACGTATAGAGTCGAACGTCATCATAACGAAGCCTCAGCTGACGTGAAAATGCCTTCTTATATTTGATGTTCATTATAAGCATATGTTCATTACACGCTGGCATCGGCTAGAAACATTTCAGGTTTATTTCATGATGCCAGATAATTTGTAGTATGCACGGACCCAGTCAGGCCTTCTTAGACTTTTTGTCGGTGCTCCAAACATCTGGTGGATGTTGAACAAAGCTCAATTGAAAATCGAATTGAATATTCGTGTTTACTATATTGAGGTTCGGCTGTACCATGATTTCTTTGAATGCTGTTTTCATTCCTTTCATTGCCTTATGACAGAGCACAGAATCGATATGAAACCCCCTCTAGGCTGTGTTTGCATGCTAGGTTGCATTGAACCAGTTAAGCCTTGCCTATGGGCTTGAGTTCTACAGCAGCCCTAGCAGGATGTCATCCCACAATGCCCGGTCATGCACTGAATTCGTTGTAAGCTGCTGCTTTAGCTAACCTCTTGGCTGAAAGGTTGTGTGCAGTGTGCCAGGGACGGGTGCACCTCAGAAGCTAGTCCAATTTGCCAGCAGTGTGGCGTGTAAAGCCCACTTGCAACTGCAAAACTTGTGTGATAAAGTACCACCTCAGATCATGCCAGTTGTTCCTGTGCGTAGAATGGCGTGGCTAGTTCGTAGCCGCGTGTCTGTGTAACTGAGCGCGAGTTGTGAAACATTTAGTATAGAAGTGTCTTTTTAAAAATTTTGATCTTTCTGCTTGCCTTGGGCACAGTGGGAGAAAGCGTCTGCATAAAAAGAGGTATTTTTTTTTTGTGTGTGTATGTGTGCTGAAAGTTTTTAAGATAGTAAAATGTGTATGTTGCCATGTCGTTTGATACGTGTCGTGTACAGCATCTGCTTGGTGTGCAGCTGTCAAGCTTGTTTTGTTTTTTTGCATTTGTTTTGTGCTCTTCTAGCTAGATTTCATAACGATCTTCTGCGCCTGTGCACGCATATGATGAATGATTGAGACACTAGTTCATTGTGAGTTGCACTCTTTGTCTATAGAAATGATGCATGATTTGCAAAATGCTAAATAATTTACTGTATTTCTGCGCTAGGTGTTCTATGTGTCTCAATGTCCTCTCTTTCTTTTTTTGCCTTTTTCTTTTACAACGGCAATGCACTGCAACGTTTGGTTGAGACCCTTTCGTAGCACAGCAAGCTGCTTGCCATTCCTTGTTTTTTAGGTTGACAGTTTTGCAAGATGTTAGTCACTGCCTACATCCTTGCTACAGACAACTCATTTAGTGAACAGCTTTTTTGGGCAAGGCAATATTGTTTGGATGTGCTTGAATAATACTGTGCTCAAGCAATGCCTGGTCAGTGTACTACTAGAGCTGTAGGTGTTCCATTGCTGTGAGTCTTCAGCAGCATTTGTATAGTTCGTGCATTCTAAGTGCTCACACGTTTCTTGCCTGTGTCGAGTTCTGTGTAATGTAACATTGTTTATATGGATGTGCCTTTAATAGGAACGCCCTTCAGTTTGCAGCACTATGGCTTGTTTAGAAGATGGACTTGCTTAGCATCTCTGAACACATGATTTTCCAATAATTCAGGACTCTATGATGATTCTCAGGTTTGTTACTCATATATTAAAGTAAGGCATTCCAGCTAATGCCGTCATGTCACAGTGCAGATGTATGTTTAATGAACACACTGGCTGGAACAAACGTTTTGAACAAAGTAACAAGCTATGGCCGATTTTGTATTAGCGCCTTGGGCAGCAGCGGACGCCTGCGGCCCTCAAGAAACTTGCGGTCCCATATTCCTATGTCGAAAATTTTAAAAAAAGCTGTGTTTCAAGTTAGTCTCAGTTAAGAGGTAAGCTGTACCTATTATAACAAGTTGAACTAAGAGAATCTCTTAGTCTGTCACAAATGCAGATATCCATAAACTTTTCTGTATTGCTGCTGAAATTTGATTTTGCATATTGTGCAATTATCTGCAGTATAAAAACGTCCAAAATCTGCGGTGATTCTGCTTTGCCACGCAACTGTGGCATCCCCACTGTCTGTGTTACCCGCTTCATTTCTGTGGCGAAAATATCGAAAGCTTGCCAGGGCCTTGTGCTTGTAAACACCAAGGTCCCTGAAACTGTGGTAGCAAATGGATACCATAGTATGGCTTGTTGCTTTTGTAGTTACTCTTGTGATAAAATTTTAAGAAGTTCAACACACTATTGTAACACATAGGCAGAGAAATGCTGTAATGCAAGTGACTTGCATTAATGTAAAGTTCCTGTGGCTCTTTTATAGAGACATTGGCGAAAGGTAGAATGGCTGGAATAGGCAGTGTCCTATATTGTTTAAGGCTTTTTACTGGTCTCCTCGGTCATCCGAGCCATTTTCAACCAACACATAAACTCACTTCTCCATGCCTTGAGTTGACACGTAAATTGCATAACAAATCTGAATGTCTGGACATTCTTTTTAATAAGAAAGCACTTTGAAATATAATTGTGTTTTTTCTCTTTCCCTTCCCTTTTCTGATTCTCCAGTCTGTAAAGTTATGGCTCTGATGCTGTGTGTTTCTGAATTTTGATAGCATTTTCCTTTCCTCCTGTGCAACACTGCCTTAATGAAGTTTAATTAAATTGTTGTTTGAGATGCCAAAGGGCAAATGCCGTTCGTGCGGCGCCTATAGTCTGGTCGCAGTGCGTTTAATGCTGACTTGACAGGCCATTTTACTCAATATGGGTGTCTGTCTGAGCTGTGCATTTTAATTTGAATCTGCCTTTTGTTTTTGTTAAATTACTGTGTTCTGGCTGTTTTAGACATTTGGACTTCCTAATAATTGCTAACTGTGGGAGAATTTCTGTAAGAAGTAGCCTTCATTCCTCAAGGGAAGCATTTAAACCACAATAAGCAGTAAGCTGAGGCGACAGTTTTACAAGGTTTTGTAATGCCTGTGTGATGGCTGTGAATTATCATGCATGTGCATTTTTACATAGTTCAGCTGCACCTTTTGTGCAAGTGCTTCGTTAATATTAAAGTGGTTAACAGTGACTTCTTGAACTTTAGATAAAAACAAGGATGATTAGTCTGAAACAAGTTGATGTTCTATTTCAGCTTTAACAGCCCCTGCGTCCATCCTGTTTATACTTAAGTTTTGTCGGTCCACAAGCTGTTGGCAGGACAGATTACAGATCAAATATCAGGCATGATGTTTCACAAGCAAGTTTATCTATTGAGCAAATTAGTGCCTGACCTATCAAGGTCACACATGGACATTGTATTAAAAAATGTTCATAGTACAGTGTCATTATTATAGTTATTTCACCAGTTTTGCTTTTATTAAGGTAAATAAATATACAGTATAAGTTTATTGATTTTATTAGTAGTCCTTCCGCATCGTGAATTTTATTGAACTGCTTGCTTCGAGGCTCAGTGTACTGTGATTTGTTTATTCATGCCTACTGTGCGGACAAACCTTGTTGTAAGATTTGTAATGCTTTACCAGAAATGCAACAAAGACTTGGGAAGCTGAGCAACAAAAGTGTCAAAAGTGGTGCTCTTTACTGTAATCATGACCACATGCTTGATTTGCACTGTGTGTGGTTTTCAGCATAATCGACGTTGACATATACACTTCTTGTTGACATAAGTTCTTGTTAAAGGTGTTTGGCAACATGTAATTGCGGTGTGTTTATTTCGTATGTGTGCCATAGTTGTGCGATATCATAGCATTGTGATATCTGTCAAAGTTGTGTGCTCTCTTTTTTTCTAGCGAGAGGTTGCATGTACGCATGAGTGAAGAAAATATGTGTGTGTGCGTGAGAAACTCTAGTCGTAGGGGATTTTGTACTTGGGGGGAAAAAAGAGAAATAAATGGAGTATCTCATGAAACTGTGTCGTTAGCTGACTTGCATGGTACGGTAGTCATTAATGGACTAGCTTGCATACGCATTACTTGTGCCACTTTCGACTGGTTGTTTCTGAGCACCCCTGCAAAGCATGAAATGTCATAAACAGTGTAATTAAGCTTTATCATGGGCATAAGCACGCTCTCGTAGTGTTAACAAATTCGGACTAATGCTGCTAAAGTCATCTGCCACCGCAATAACAGCTTTATCGTCATTTTACGCGATCATCGGAGCGCTTTGAATGCACTCTCAAAAGACGATCCCAATATGTGCCTTTAGTGGCATATTGTACTGTAGCTAGTGCAAGCGCATCTGTGGCCCATATATGAGAGGCCGTATGCACGTCGTCTAGACTGAAACCGATACTCTGCGACTTGGCACAAAGAGCGGAAACTCGTGCTCTCGCTTTCCATCTTTGTCAGCCCAAGACAAAAGCGATACGCGAGTCAAGCACCTCGGGTAACACAGCAGGCACAGTGTAGTAGTGTCTACAGGAAAAGAGGTGTACTAAGATAACCGACGCCTTGGCACTCGTGACTTTTTCAAGGGCGAGAAATGAGCTCATCACCGTAGCGGTGCCCCTGCTGTTAGAAGCTAAGAAACGCGGCCTATTAGCGAGAACTACGTGTGCTGTCCCGCCAGATGAGGTATTCCTTTTCTATTTTTTTTCGTTCCCACATTCACCGCTGCGGCCGCAGGCTAGCTTATTTAAGGCCGCTACCGCCGCTGTTGTGACGTGATTTGAGCATTTCACGCGCATTTTTGCCGTCAGTTTGACGTCCTGCGCGAACGAACGGACGAGCTGTGCTGCAGGGACGGCGCGGCGCGGCCTCGACGGTGTCGCCCCTAGCGGCAAGCGAGCAAAAAGTCGCGAACGGTCCGCGCCGGCGTTGTCGTCTGCGCGCGCCAGCAGCTACCGCTCGCTCGGCGAGGAGCAGCGCCGTCAAGATGGCTGCGACGTCGTCTCCGGCGGCGTCTCGCGCTCGGACTTCGAGGCCGTGTGGGCCGCCGCTGACAACTGGGATGCCGTGAGCCGGGGCGGCTGCGGTATTGGGGTGCCGCGCGCGCGAACCGGGACGCCGGGGGCCCCCGGTGTTCGCCCCTGATGCAAGCCAAAAAGCGTTACCTGTTCCTCTTACTGGCTGCTTGCGTTTCGGCCCTGGTGGTTCTCTGCTACCGACACCTCGTACTCAGCGCCCATGGACGACGCGAGACGTACGGGAGCGGTTCCCTGCGACCGTACGCGGACAGTGGCGACGTCGAGGACGTGTCGGTGTCGCGGCGGCGCCTGCGCGAGGCTCTCCGCGGCAGCAGCGGGACGTCGACGGACTCCGCCACGGTGCCGCCGGACTCCCGTCGCTGCCGCATGCACTCGTGTTTTGACTTCTCTCGGTGTCGCGGCCGTGAGTTCAAGGTGTACGTCTATCCCTCGGAGTCGGACGCACCGCCCGCGTCGGCGGTCTACCAGCGAATCTTGAGGGTGATCCGCCAGTCTAGCTACGCGACCACGGACGCCTCGGAAGCATGTGTGTTTGTGCCAGCTGTGGATACGCTGGATCGCGACCCGCTCAGTCCCGACTACGCGCGGACGGCCCGGCTGACCGACTCTCCGCTGTGGAACGGCGGTCAGAACCACCTGATCTTCAACCTCTTCTCGGGCACCTGGCCCGACTACAGCGAAGAGCTCGGGCTCGACATCGGGCTCGCGATGCTCGCCAAGAGCAGCATCCCGGAGTCGGCGTTCCGGCCGGGCTTTGACATCGCGCTGCCGCTGTTCCCGAGGGCTCACCCGGAGCGCGGGGGCAAGCCGGCCATCCAGGGCGCGGGCCCCGTTGACAAGGGCTACTTGCTGGTGTTCAAAGGCAAGCGCTACGTCTACGGCATAGGGTCGGACACGCGCAACGCGCTGCACCACCTGAACAACGGCAGAGACGTGCTCCTGCTCACCACCTGTCGACACGGGAAGCAGTGGATGGAGCGTCGCGACGAGCGCTGCGAGGCAGACAACCGCCTCTACGACAGGTGAGTTTGCGTGCTGCTGTTTTCTTTTCGCCTCCGTCTGGCGGCCGCGTTAACTCGACTCGCACAAACGGATAGCTAGCTGCATGCGCTTCCGGTGAAACCCAGCACCATCGTATATTGTATATATACACATAAACGATGCTCCACAGCGACTCTTGCAGCTTTCCAGCACGGCACAGTACAGTCCGTGCTGGTATACGGTGTCACTAAGAATTAAGGCGTACGGAGTCTCCTCAATGTCAGAGCTCTTGTTGATGTGAGCCTTATTAGAGGTCAAGTTGACAGCGATCCTTATGTGCGTACAGCGTCTCGACGCAACGATTTCTGGTCGCGTTGCTACTGAAAGCCTCTGGATGCGAAACACCGGATGGGTGTGCTCCTCTCGCAGTGCCGTCTGCATCGTTCTGGGATTCATGACACGCGCGCTGTCGGCGACGCATGTGTTCGCCACATGTCCCGGCGCAGCGAGAACCGCGTCGCTTTTGAAACTATTTGCGGTTCTCGTTTTGTGGGGGAACCAACACTTGCTCCAACGTCACGTGGGTCGTATTTTCGGCTACATCTTCGATGTAACCAAGAGTTGAACCTTGCGACTTTAGAAACACAGCGCTCAGTTTTCTCGGCACGTTTGAATGACACTTAGGTATCGTGTGAAACTCGACAGTGTCGTCTGCGAACGTAGGCGCTTTTACGACACACCCATCGGCGATGACGATGATGATCAACGTAAAAGTAAATTCCCCTTTGAAGTGGGGCGGTGGCGTGTGCCACCACGTTTTAAGCGTGTGCTGTTTAAGTTCATATGTAACTATCGTTAGATGTGTTTTAATTCCAGGTGATCGATGTCTGCAATAAGTCCATGACATTTTGAGACTATATGCCGTCGTCTGCGCGTGTCAGCGACCCGACACGTTCAAGGCTGACAGCAGCGCTCAAGCGCAGCACTTGACCCCACATCGTTTTGCGCTGCCCGCTAGCCTGACCGATAAACTGGATAAATTCTTTTTCTTACCTACCAAAGTCTTAGAAACGCTGCTCATCGCTCGCCGCTGTCGTCACAGCCGCTGGGACAGATATCGATGCACGTGGTGATAGGAGAACGTGCGGTAAATGTACCAGGTGTTTCTGCGAAAGTTTTTAAGTCATTTTTTTTTTAAATTTCCTGTGGCAGATGGCGCAATTGTAGTTCTTCTGCTGGTCTACTTGAAGAGGCGGGAATTGCATGTAAGTGAAATCGGAATGCATAATCGACTAATCAACAACAACAACAAAAATGACTACTTCTGTTCTTAACTAATTGCCCTACGTGCTGGCACGTATTGCAATTTACCAATTATAGCTGGTGAGCCTGCAAAGAATATCCACGTGAAAATAATTCTTTGGATGACGTTTTCGAGATATGCGCCATCGTACTTGCAGTAAAAATGCACTGTTGTTTCAATTACCTTTTTTTTTTTTTAAATAGAACATCGTTTTATGCATTGAAACTCGAATTTAGCTGGCAAACTTATTTCGTCGCATCAAAGTTCGAAAGTAGCGTCATCCTGAAGATTGCTTCCTATTGAATTCCGCCTTCCTGTCTCCCTGGTTACAATCGAGAAATTCCGATATGTGCCTTAAGGTAATTAGTCAAAGCCTTAATTAGTGGATTTGCGTTAATCAGTCGATTATGCATTTCGATTTCCCGTGCAAATGATGTCCGCCTGTTTGAGCAATACAGCCCAGGGTTTAGAATTGTGTTGTCTAGCTGCCAGACGTGATCTTTTTCTAAATATCACTTAGAGGTCCTCACAGAAACAACGAATATATATATATATATATATATATATATATATATATATATATATATATATATATATATATATATATATATATATATATATATATATATATATATATAGAGATAGATAGATAGATAGATAGATATAGTCATATCATGAGAAGCCAACAAACACTGACACCAAGGACAAGATAGGGGAAATTACTTGTGCTTAATAAATGAAATAAAGAAACGATACATTAATGGAAATTAAAGTGGATGAAAAAACAACTTGCCGCAGGTGGGAACCGGCAAGTTGTTTTTCCATCCGCTTTCATTTCCATTAATTTATCGTTTCTTTATTTCATTTATTAAGCACAAGTAATTTCCCCTATCTTGTCCTTGGTGTCAGTGTTTGCTGGCTTCTCATGATATGACTATATATATATAGGGGTTTTCTTCAAAGTTCAGCACGCAGGACCCGACGTAACATACGCAGGAAAGAGACGACGAACTTTTTGGAAGACTTTTTACTTAACGTTTCCGGCTGGTGGACCAGCCTTCGTCAGAGTATATATATATATATATATATATATATATATATATATATATATATATATATATATAGGTTTTCTTCAAAGTTCAGCACGCAGGACCCGACGTAACATACGCAGGAAAGAGACGACGAACTTTTTGGGAGACTTCTTTTACTTAACGTTTTCGGCTGGTGGACCAGCCTTCGTCAGAGTACAGTAACCCTGTACTGTACAGTTACTGTACTCTGACGAAGGCTGGTCCACCAGCCGAAAACGTTAAGTAAAAGAAGTCTCCCAAAAAGTTCGTCGTCTCTTTCCTGCGTATATATATATATATATATCCACGTGGCGCCTGTTGCGGTTCACAGTACAATTTTCAGTGGAACCCAACGGTTCTCGATCCCACTGCGGTGTCACTACAACTTGTGCAGCTGTGCGGCCTCCTGTCTCATTTGTGAATGAAAACTGGCCTTTCGTTCCGGCGCTGCATTGTTGCATCACGATAAGCAGGGGAAAAAAAAGAAGAGTAATTGCGAGCCTCGGCGGGACAGTCTATTCCGACGATTCAGCAGCGTTCGGGAGGCCTCTCTTCCTGCGCAGCTGTTTCAGACTTCCAGCGAGGCACTTGCTTTTGAAAAAGAAAGAAAGAAAGAAAAGAAAAAGAAATGGTGGAGGTAAGCTGCGTCCACTCGACGCGCTCACGCGGTGTTGCGAGCCAGAGGATGGAAACTTCCAGAAATATCCCGGTCGTTTGTTTGAAATAAATTGCTAACGCAGGAAGTTGCATTTGCGTGTTTGTGTGCGGGGTCGCATGCCTGCGATTTACCGAGTACGAACCTTTTTTTTTTTAATTATTACGAGGCCCTGGACTGTTCGCTAAAAGTTTATTTCGTGTTTGCACCACCAGGGCGGAGGATTATGAATGCGAAATGAAGCTTGCAGGCGTCTAAATTGAAGGAAGCACAAAAAATAAAGGTGAAAATCGCTCGACAATATATATAAAGCACACTGGCTTAGTGTGGTGTGGAATGATGCCAGCTTTGTAATGGTACAAAGCGGAAAGCTTGACGAGTTGGCGGTTGGTCGCGAAATCTCGATCGCGCATGCGCATAATCAAGTGCGTGTATACGCTAGCGTGTAGCCGCCGGCGACCCTGTGCGGTGACGTCCGATTAACGAAATCCCAACTGCCAGCAACGCGGGCAAACTGCAGCGTCAGCACTCTCTTGAGCTTTCACGGGTTCCTGAAGGTGTCAAAAAAAGAAATCTACGGGCACTTTGCTGAGCTGAACTGCGATAGGCGAAAGCCTATCTACGACTGCCTCTGCTGCTGTTGTCTGAACTGTTCTGCGAACGGACGGACGGCGCCGTGACCGCGAGCATGGGATGCAATCACAGCCATACGGCTGCAAGGTTTGTCGCCTATGTGCGCGCACCCCAATGCGCAAGTCCGCGCTCTCCCACGCGCCCGCTCGCACAGCGCTACTAACATGGCGCCTCCTCCCCTCGCCGCTGGCCATCGCTTTCCTGCGTCCACCACGGACTGTGCACGGACACTCGTGAGCCGCTAAAGGCTTACGCCTCAAAAAAGTGTGATCCAGCGGGAGCGCGACGGGAGGTTATTCAACGGGAGTCGAACCCGCGCAACTTCGTGTTCGGTAGCGCGATGCGTCATGGTACGTTTACTCGCAGCGCATACCGCAGGCCTTGTTTGTGACCCGAGCAGGAGGGGGCAAGGCAAGGTATAGAAATAATAATAATAAAAAAATTCTGGGGTTTTACGTGCCATAATCACGATATGATTATGAGGCACTCATAAGCAGACCGCAGAGTTCCTCCAAGCGGCCAGTCGCGCGGTAATTTTGCGTGTATTCGCGAACTTCTTTCGCGCTCGGAAAAACTCTCATGTAGCACGTTGTAGCGAAGTGACGCAGCTGTGAGATATCTGACGCATCAACTCACCAGGGAGACGGAAGAATGGGGATGAGCTCCGGCAGGGGAAGTCCAAATCCGCAGGGACGACGACGAGAGTAGCATTTGAACTAGATTTATTCTCTTGGTATTTACCTTAAGTTTAAACTGTACAAAATATATACAAGCAAAACGATGTCATACCCGTCGTCGTCGGCCTGCCTGACCGGCCCCCTGGTGAAGATGCGCCGTCTGCTGCTGTCTACTTGCTCACCCTAAACTACCCCAAACTATTCCTTAAATAAGTTTCCCCAGCATCCAAGAGACACTTTTCTCCACCAATGGGCTACTTCGTTACTCCGACCAATCAGGCAAGCCGACATCATCCAATAAGCGGCAGAGTTCAAGGGGTCAAGAAATGGTCGCGTCAACACTCCGTGCACAAAAGCGCTCTGACCATAACTAATTGGCCTTTGACAGCCGAGCGTGAGAAGACGACGCGACATGTGCAGGTGTGACGGCAGGTGCGGCGGGGGCGGCGGCCGCGCGGCAGCACTGTCCGCGGCGCCGTCGAGGTACAAAGGTTTGCCCCGCGTCAAGGACCCCACAAAATTCCCCGAAAGACAGCAAAGAAGGCCGCGTTACATTGTCTTCGCGACAACGTATTGAGCAACAAAAACTGTAGCGGGAGTTTTTTTTTTTTCATGTTGCCCTAAAATTTTCTCATTGACACTTTTCATTGGATTATAATATTCTAGAAGCTAATTAATTAATCAATCAATACTATTAATGCAATTAAGCGGGCTACAACGTATACTACCTTGGTTATATCCAGCCACGTGGCACTTGCATATATTTTAAAAAAAATCCTGGTGCGTGATAGTTGGGACACCCTTTGGGGCGACGTTCCACGTTGCTGCCGCATGCAACGAAGTCGGTATACTTTATTGCAGTCTGTGAATTGCGTGGCGGTATTCGGGTGCACCCAAAATATGTGCGCCTGAAGACCTCTCCATGTGCTTAGACTTTGCCGTGGGTCGACTGGATGTTTAATTAGGGCTTTTCATTTCTTTTTTTTTTCCTTTTTCTGCTGCAACAGTGGAAAATTTAATTTCAGTCTGAGGTTGTTGATGTTTTTTTGTTATTATTAGCGACTGTCCCCGTTTTTACGGAGCGGTCGCTCGTTGCGTCAGTCGGCCGTCAGTATATGTCGCGGCGTGAGCACGCAGTCGCGCACAGAATGTCTGTACTGTATATGCATTATATATATGGACCTTCGCAGTTCTACGTGGAAGTTGGAGAACCCCGCGCAATGCGAGCTAAAAGCACCTCGCGTGTTAGAGGCTGCTGCATCATCGGATGTCTCAGTCGGCAAGCCAACAATTGATAGACTGCGCTTCTCCGTGGACGACGGTATATATGGTATATGCAGCACGTCGGCGATATGGCGTGACGTTTCACATTTCCGGGGCCGCTCACGCGCTCGGCAGAAAGAAAGCCAGGCAGAAATATACGAAGCTGTTTCATCGCGTAATAGCGTAGGAGTGGCGCGCCTCATCGCGTAATAGCGTAGAAACGGCGCGCGCGCGCGGAGCCTTTCTTGCCGTGCGCTTCAGAGCCACGTGACCCGTATAGCGCGGGGTGAGTGTCACGCTAAGGTTTCGATTTCCCTTGAAACCCGACTCGCACGATGTCGGGACTCGGTGGATCTTTGAATATAGGAAAGGTGATTTTATATGGCTGCAATGAACCTATATGGAGCTGCGGTATATATATTGGCGTTTACAGTGCTTGCAGGCAACATAATGCGTAGAGCAGATAACCGGCCGGTGGACAGAATGGGTGGAATGGAATGGAATGGAATTTACAGAATGGGTGCCGAGGGGGGAAGGGAAGCGCAGTCGAGGGCGGCAGAAAATTAGGTGGGGGTGCTGAAATTAGGAAATTTGCGGGCGGAAGTTGGAATCGGCTATAGCGCATGACAGGGGTAATAGGAGATCGCTGGGAGAGGCCTTCGTCCTGCAGTGCAACCTGTGTAGAAACGTTACGCAAACGTTATGTAAACGTTACCGCAGTAGATATTCTTAAAAAATGGGCTGATGATGGTTGGCGTTTACCAGTGCGCTGTGCTCCTCCTCGCACTACGTGCATGCGACACTAGTTGGTCGAAACTCTGCACTCACTATACCGTGTGTCCCAGCTTACATTAGCCAAGCTGTTAAAAAAATATTAAGAAATCGCGATGAAAAATGCGATTGTAAGACTTGCGATGTTAGATTGGCAGAGGTCCGACGAGACGAGCATCGTATAGCTTTTAAATTCGTACCCTGCGCCATGTTTTTCTTAAAGCTTTCTTTTTTTTTTTTTTCAACAGCTTGGCTAACGTTAGCTGGTACACCCTGTATGATGCCTCTTATAGCTCGAGCGTTGCTTCGGGACGTTCTTAAACCACGATAATCAATCAATCAGTCACTCACTCAATAAATTTTAGTTTCCTGTGAAGAGAAACATTAGCACATATTTTACAGGTGAACCCCAGAACTCAATCAAGAGTTGTGAAAGACCCGCTGTGGTTGCTCAGTGGTTATATGGTGTTGGGCTGCTGAGCACGGAGGTCGCGGGATCGAATCCCGGCCGCGGCGGCCGCATTTCGATGGAGGCGAAATGCGAAAACACCCGTGTGCTTAGATTTAGGCGCACGTTAAGGAACCCCAAGTGGTCAAAATTTCCGGAGTCCTCCACTACGGCGTGCCTCATAATCAGAAAGTGGTTTTGGCACGGAAAGCCCCGTAATTTAATTCTTTAAGAGTTGTGAGAGGGGCTCATATAATTAGTACATTAACAATGAAAGAGCAGCAAAAAGTAGGGAACATATTTATTACCGCAGAAAAGCGGCATATATACGTCTGGTTATTTCAACTTCAGCGCAGGAATGGAAAGAATGTGAAATGTATAGCTAGTGAGATAGGCCTTTTTTAATTGCATTCCACGAGAACGAAAAGGCACTGTTCTAGTTCAGTTTCAAAGGGGTGCATTTATTCATTTATTGTTTTGAGGGGGATGAATTCCGCAGTTTGGAAGTGCTGTAAACGAATGAGTTAATCAAGCCAGTCTTCTCTTCTCTCGGATTCTCGAAGCAGTTTGAGTCATGACCGCGCTCGATCGCTCACTGCAATGTCGTCGCTGCGTCCCCGCGAGTGGTCGGATATTCCGGCGTACGTATACGAAATGTCCCCCGCTTTCTTTCTCTGGCGGGGTTGGGACGCTTTTTGCGTCCGCGCAATTACCGCGATGTAGGCTCGCACTGGCAGCGGCGCGCGGGGCCCTGACCCGAAGATACGTGCGAGCTGCCATCGTCCGCTGCGAGGGTGTAGAGGACGGCCGGCCGCCCGCCCGCGTGCGTGGACGTGGTCATCGCGCCAGGCGCCCCGCGGGACACGTGCCCGAAAGTGCGCCCCACCCCTCTCCCTCTTTCTCCCCCTTTCTTCCAGTGTTATTGCAGCGTTGTCCCTGCCGTCGAACCCGCGGTCTCTTCCCCCCCCCATACCCTTTCTCTTGTTCTTTCCCCCCCCGACGGCGCGGTTCAGTTGTGCGCCAGCGTGTGCGACCGCGGTTTTCCTCTTTTTATAGCCACTATCTCCGTCCCCTCCCCCTCTTCCTCCTCCTCCTCCTCCTCCTCCTCCTCTCGCATATGTTGTTCTTCGCTGCCGTTCAGCGTATAACGAGTGTGAGCTCGATGAGCGATGCACGTTGACCGCAGACCCCCCCCCCCCCCCCCTTCTCTTCCCGAGGTCTTTCGAACGTGCCCCGGCCGCACCGGTCGGGACACTGCGCCCCCCCCTCTCCGAATGCGCGTAGCATACGTGCCCCAACGACGGCCTAACCCGGGCCGAGCCCTGGTCTCCGGCAGGCCCTTTGGTGAAACGCCACTTTCGGAAAGGACAAAGTCGAGCAGTGTTTCTCCCCTTCCTATAGCGCGCTCACTTTTTATAGCGATAGCAGTAGTTGTCGGGACACTCGCGGTGCGTTCGCGCAGCCGTCGCCGTGATGTCCTGGTATCAACGGCGCATGCGCGCGCCCTGCGCGTAGAGTGTTGGTGGTACGTTTAGAAGGCATCCCCTGTGTCGGTAAGAAATTCCGAGCAATAGCTAAACCTCTTCATCACGTTTTTGATTCTTTGGCGGTAACGCTGATGCGTCGGACGAATGATCGGATTCACATCGACGTTACGTGTGTGTACGTGTGCTCTTTAAGTCGCCTCGAGATTTTGCTGATTTCACTGATGTATATAGCTGTAGCCTCAAATCTGTGCAGGAAGTTCCGCGACCCCCCGCCCCCGGGGAAATTTTCATTTTCTAAGCGGTCCTTTAACGTCGACAAGCGCATTGTCATACCCGGCGTAGATGCCCACGAAAAAGGCTTCGTTTGTGTACAGGGCACGTATATGAAATGCATGCCGTGGCGCTATTCCGGCACTCACCTCCTTGCTCGTCGGTTTTGAAATGGAGACACGCTTCTAGATTTTCCGGAACAACAACAAAAAAAAAAAAAAAAAGCACCGGGGGGCAACCATTCGCTGAAAGTTCCTATGTATGCCCTGGAGCCTGCTTGCTCGAAGGTTTCTGTTTAGGAGCACCGTCAACGCCGTGCGCAGTCCTGAAACGATTAACACGCGAGCTTACGGGTCTCTATACGGTGTCGACATCGCGCCGTGTGCTTTCGAAACGACGGTCACAGGCGCGGCGTTTGCGTGCGAGCAGCTCGTATATACACCGGAGTGCGCTGTTATAACCCATCGTCACCGCGCGCGGAATTGTGGAAACGTTCGCGTGTTTAGACCCCCCCCCCTCCCTCTCTCTCTCTGCGGCGCAGTGCCATCGACCGAAAGCTGAGACGGGCGCGTGGTGCCCTCCATATACTCGTTCGTCCTGTTGTATACACGGCGACCGGTTGATGTTCCGAGCGCGACTCCGGGCGCTCGCGTTCCGGAAGCCGTTATGCAACCGACTTCCGCAGCCCGTGCAGAGTGGGACGTGAAGGTGGGGGGAGAGGGAGCGGAAGGAAGAAAAAGAAACGAACCACCGCGTGCATGTATACTGGGCAGAAAGGCGCGGCTGCTGTTTGCTTTAACCATCCCGGTATTGGTGGATCCTTTCGGAGATTAAGCTAATCTCCGGGCCGTGACAGGAAAGGAGGCGGAAGCGTCGATACACCCGGCAGCTCTCTCTCTCTCTCTCTCTCTCTCTCTCTCTCTCTCTCTCTCTCTCTCTCTCTCTCTCTCTCTCTCTGTTTTGCTTTCGTATACGTGCCCCGCACGCATAGGTGACACTTTGCGCGTATGTGCACGACTTCCTGTACGTGTGTGCTATCACCAGATCGTGTCTGGCCGGTAGTTAATCTGTTACCAAGGTGGATCCTAATTATGTTAATCGTTTCGCTCTGCGCGCGTCAAACGGGCAGACGTGACCGCGGCAGTTCGTGACGGCATTAGTATATTATAGTACGGTATTAGCAGTAGTAGTAGTATATACCATGCGGTAGAATAGTATAGCACCATTTGCCGCAGCGCGCGCGATCTGAGATCTCACCGGGACCTTGTGAAACTGTCGATGCTTCGTATAACTCGTGAGTGTGAGGGTAAGGTTTTCATGTTTATTTATTTATTTATTTATTTATTTATTTATTTACCAATACAGCGGGCAGCCATGTGATCCTTGCAGGACGGGGCCACACAAGTAACCAGCAAGAGTCGCAGCATGCGAGTAACAACCAGACAAAAAAAAAAAAAAAACAGATACACTAAAAGCAAGCAAGACCGGTGATATTAATTGCAATCAAAATAGAGGCGTTCAAATTCACAAACGGTGTGATTTGCATTAAAAGAAAAAAAAAACACTCGAGGGTTTAGAGCGTGTCGGTGTGACAATGTTTTAGGGGGAAAAAAGCCGTATTTATGTGCATTCGTACATGCGAAAATTGGAGCAAGTGCGCTTCTATGGGTACGTCTAGTTGTCCTAGCAGTGCGGGGTGGTACACAAATGGACATATTTACCTTAATAGTCCGTTCAATGCAGTTGCGTAAGAAATCCAGCCGATTGATATCCTTCTGCGGTATTGTAAAGATGGAACGTTGCATTGGCTGACTTGGTGAATCAGTCATTCTGTGCGTATTAAAGATGAATTAAGCGCGCCGCTTTTCTTTGCGCATCCAAGTTCAAGCTCTCAAATGATCGCTTTTGTTGTAGGCGTCCCAAACGATATCGCAGCACATTCGCGCTTAGCTTTGACGCAAATATCGTAGGCTGTAGGAGGTGCATGTTTTAAGTTTCCTTTTGAGAAACTGCAACTCTTGTAACGCGGAAGTAGAAATAGCCGATGTATGCGACGATCAGGTAAGATTGTTATCCACTGTGACACCCAGATACTTAATGTACTTGTATTAGGGATGGGCCAATATATGAAGCTTTGAATAGGAATCGAATATTAGTTAGACATTAACTATTCATATCCGTATTCGAAAACGAGCTGCTCGGTATTTTCGAACTATAAAGCTAGCCAAATATTTAGCGACAACCAACCAAGTCTTAATTGTTACTTTTCTCTGCCTTCTGAAGAAAGTATCGCAAATTATCAGACGTAAAACAACGACAAAGTTTTCGAAGCGATGCAGGAACAAAAATGGTTACGTAGGCTTTGTTTTCCATTCCGCGACTACATGAAAACATGGGATATTTGCTTTCAGTCTCTAATTTAACGTTTTTGGTAGCATATAGCGATGTAGTAGTTTTACGACCAGTTTAGTTATTTCTTGAAACGGGCCCTCTTATATGTGTTTACGGCACACAAATCCTTCAGCAGCTTCATTTTTTTTTTTTTCACAACTGATTTCTTTTTCGGCAACCATTTATTTAGCTCTTTTGGAAACCTGCTCATACAGCAGGAATTCATTCATAGAAAGCTTGTTTGATTGTAACTCTAAAGATGTTAAGAGCCTATTCGTGTAGTGTTTTAAACGGCAGTTAATTAGTGATATTGTGTTTAAAACTGGTCCTAATTATTCCTGATAGCTGTTTTTCTCTCACTGTAGTCAGTACAAGCATGGTGCCTAATTATACCGAGATAAATATTCCAGCTGCGTTTGACTATTCGATCCTTACCGCTCGCATTCGATTCTTATAAGAAAAATTTGATATTCGCACTCCTGTGGTTTATATACTTCCAGTATACCATGCTGGTTAATTGTATAAACGTGTTGCGGCTTCTCTTTCTCACGACACGCAGAAGTACGTGTACGCATTTATCTGTTTAATTCCGCGTTCCATCTAGTGCATCGGCATTCAATGGCTTGTACGTAAATTTTCTTGCGGGTGTCTTGAAGATGATACAGCACCGGGAGCTTCCGCGGGAACCTCGCATTCGGGGAACGCGGTGAAGAGCCTCGTCGCAGTGGCTTGGAAACTTTTGACTTGGCTGTCGCTCGCTCTCATATCTGGCGCGTGCACGCGGTTTTTCAGTCGCTTCGTACGGAGAGGCCGGAATGAAATGGTCACGTGAGGGTTGCATGTCTACGTACTCCATCTAACAAGTCTTTTGCAGCACTGTGGAAGCTGCAAGACTCCTTAGCCAATAGAAATGCAGAATGCCCCCTGCAAATGTGTTCGTCCGCGCCGCGTCGTCTGCTCAGCGACTGCCGAATGCGCAGTATATACGACGTCCGTGCGCGAAGGTCCTAACATGTCTCGCATAAATAGCTGTAGCGTATCATGCACCGAGCAAAAACAAAACTCTTTCATCCCGCCGTTTGTCAGACTGTGTTATTTTGTGCGAGGATATCGCCTGTGTGCGCGCCTCGTACTTTTGGCAGTGCTGCTAACGACTTGCGAGATGGAGTAGTGAAGGCAAACCGTCGAGCAGACGACACTCGCAAATGGTATGTGGCATCTTGAAGCGCTGACGGGCGGGACCACAAGAAAGGAAAGCTGTGGTATGGGTAGGCGCGCGGTGCTCACTTGTACACTGTAAAAAAAGTTTTCACCTTTGAGGGTGCACACAGACTAGCACCACGACTCTCTCGTCGAGGTTGCATGAGGCTCTGCGGAGCTCCGCCCTCCACGACCAAACCTGGGCTACCCAGCACGCCCGTGAGGCGGCGGCGAGGCAAGCCCTCGACGTCCCTTCATGGGAGGCTTAGGCCCGGCCATCATAAAGTGCCGGTTGTACAATAAAAGTTTATTCCTGCTCCTCCTTGAGGGTGCTTCCTTGTCACACTGGTAGGTAACGCCCTTACCGTTAGGCCTTTACGAAAATTCGTAGACGACAACGGAGCTCTTACTAGACGTGCGATGACAAAAGACATAGTTGAAAACTATCTAATCATTCTGACAGCCTTCGGTGCACAGAAGTTTCCGGGAGCAGAGTTTCATGTCTCTCCCCGCGAAATTTTCTTGTCGGGATATTTCTGTGTGCCTATACAGGTGTCGGAATTATTACGTAGTTTTCAGCTACGTCTTTTGTCATCGCGCGTCTTGTTGGAGCTCCGTTTTCGGCCTCTATAAATTTTTGTATACGGCCCTGACGGTAAGGGTGTTGTTACCTGTACGACAAGAAAACACTCTTAACGGTGTAAAAATTTTTACAGTGATAACCGAATGAAACATTTATCTAAGAACGCGCGCACACGTGCACGCGCTGCACAGCGACATGACACTGGCGTCGTACCAAACCGAACAATGGTTTAAAAAAATGTCTACTCAAGCATATGTCACAGTGTCGGAACAGTTCTGTTTCTTTTGTTTCCTGTCCCCACCCACCCTTTTTTTTTCTTCTCGAGGATGATGAATCATCAACTCATCCTTAGACTGCGCCAGGAACTTTCTCTCGTCCATGCCGCGAGTTCTCTTCGGCAAACGGTAAAGCACCGTTAGCGGGACGGCGCGGTCTCTAGCTATATACGCCGGCGATGGCGTGAGACGTGCGTGTGAGAGCGTCGTTGCGCAATGGCGCGGTTGGAGAAGTCGCCAAGGCCGCCTCTCTTTTTCTCGCAGCCGTGGGAGAACGCGCTGTCCCGCGTCGCATACAAAAAAAAAAAAAAGAAGGCGACCGCGGGTGACGCGTACATACATGCGGGGGACCCGTTATCTGCTCCTTTGTGCGCCGTTCGATCTCCTCGTTTGAGCTATACGGGCCCTATATACGCACGCCGTTTCGTACGTGGTAGCAGGCGACACAATGCGAAGGTTACGGAAGGCCGGATTTGTCCCCAGGTTGTATTCGTGACATGGTGCGCCAGGTGCGAAAGAAATATGTATATGTATGCGTTGCCTAATTCGTTGCAACATTGTATTTTTCCTTTGTGTCGCAAAATAGGGCGTATTTATTACGTGGAAGGCGTCGGCACAGAGCCTATTTAACGTATATACCACCGAACTCGCGGTGTGACATGTTTTTGCTATCGTAGGCCACCGCCCATCGGTTGTGCTCGCGACCAGAGCACATTGGAAGCGCGAAAGATGCGTAAATATCACGTTCATCATTTGACGTAATCGTAGGTCACAAATTGTAGCTGTGTTATAGACAAAGCGTTTATCCCACACAAAGTGTCGCAGATATAAAAGAACTGCACTCTTTACGCGAGACGCGCACGAACGGTGGAAACGTACTATGATATCACGCATAACGTCGCAAAACGTCACCGATGGCTTCTCTGGAGATTCCGCGGCGCCCGTTTGCCCGTGCTGTCGCCTCGGCTTGCAACTTCCAACCGGCGTTTTTCTTTCCTTTTTTTTTTCTTTCTTGCGATTCGCTGGTGCGCAGCCACCAACCACTTTGACGTCCAAAGTTTTGTCTAGTGGAACGTCTGTGTCTTCTCTCTTTGTCCCTAGATTTTGCGCTGTGCTAGTGATGCTACTCGCGCGCAGCAATGCCAGGGCTAGCATCAGAGACGCTTTCTCACCTGAACCCCCCCCCCCCCCCTCATACGGCACCACACATGGGTGAGCGGGACAACGGCGCGCATCAAACCCCCATCCTTCTCGGCTCACCACCTCACGCTTTCCCTCACACCTATAGCATATGGCACCGCGGGGCTTCGATAGGACCTCATCGTACTTGGACTTGATGCGAAACATCACGGCGACGGCGCAAGCTCGCCTGTCTTAGCTGGGCCTGTGGTGCCGGTATATTGCTGTCGCAAGAAAACAGCGCGTATTGTTACCGAATAGAAACTAAGTGGCATCGTCCAATTAAGAGCTGCCGGGCTGGGTGTATGTATACTTGTGGCTGTCACTAGAATAGAGAGCGGAGCGGCGACTCGTGCTTTTTATCGCCGCGCGCGCAGCTATGACGTCATCGTCCCTGCTTGGACGTGTTCCCAAGATGAGCGCGGACAAAAGAGCCTCTCCCCCTTCGTATAGTATACACACGCCCTTCTTCAAGTGGTGCGACGCGATTTATCGTCGCCTCAGTCACATAGCGCGCGCCTGCCGAACTCTGTCTTGGTGGTGTGGGCACGATTTTTTTTTTTTTTTTTTTTTAATGGAGGGCATTTGTGAAACTCCGGTTTCGGGGACCGTGTTCGCGAGAACCGTCTTTTATTGGCCGAAGCCTGTCGCCGAGCCGTACACACTAAACTCGGCCGTCTTGTCGTCTGCTTTTCTGCCTTTGGCGTCGTCTGCACCCATCTCTACTGAGCGTTTTGAAGCGGCGTGAACCGAACGTCGTGCGAGCTGCGCTTGTGTGCGTGTATCCATGTGTGTGTGGGGGGGGGGGGCGACAAAACAAGAGAAGAAACGTGTTCACGAATCGGTCTGTTCTCTTATTAATTTGTGCAGGGTAGCTTTAGATATACCTACGCATGGGGCGGTCGCGTGTGGTAACCTTAATTCTGAACTATGAGCCAACGTTCGTCGTGGATATTGTAGAGGAAACCGAGGTCTTAGGAGAACGAAGGGCCGCGCTACGGTCTTCAGCTCCGGTTGATAACTCAAATCTCCTGCATGAGGGTGTCCAAGCTGACTTTAGCCAAGCTGTTTACAGAAGAAAAAAAAAAGGTTTAACGAATGTGATCCATGATACAATTGTAAGTCCGACGGTGTTCGTTACTCAGACATATGACGACCTATAGCACCGCAGGTCTTATAATCGTATCTTGCACTGTGTTTTTAACATTTTTTTTTTGTTTAAAGAGCTTGGCTGGCGTTACCTGGGACACAGGCAGTGTCGTGAAGAAGTATTTTAGGTTGTGTGTGTACACGTAAGGGTTGTCACCTCTTGGACTAGCTTGAGACGGAAAAGAGGGCGGTGTTTCAAGAGAAGCGTAAAAAAAAAGAAGGTTAAGAAGACGTATAAAAAAAAATGCTAGAATAAAAAACACGTATAGCACACTATTTGAATCGGACTGCTGGTACGATCTGTTGGGAACTCGGCGCTGACGCCCGTGGTTGTACCTGGGTCGCAAGCCCCAAGGGTAGCGTTGGCCTGGCGGCCTGGGGTACAACTCGAAGCATCCGAAGGTCCCGGCAAAGCATGAGTCGACTGGTAACAACGAAACAACTTGTTTATTTTAACATCGCAAAGAGTTGGTGGTCAGGTTTGACCGTAGTAGAGAGACGGGAGAGCACTTCACTCAACAGAAGAAATCGGAGCCCTCCTCTGGCGTCCGGGGGCAGCTGTTTTTATACTCTCGCAGTTGAGGGCAAGAAGGAACCCCTCAAAAGACGAGCACGTGAATGTACAATGGGCTAATGGTGACGCACACTGTCGTAGCGATGCCGTAGCACCATGTCGTGGCGCTGCGCACGATCTCGTAGCACCTGGTCGTGGCGCTGCGCAGCACACTGTCGTGGCGCTGCGCAGCATACTGTCGTGGCGCTGCGCAGCACACTGTCGTGGCGCTGCCGGTCGGACACAATGACTGTAACGAGAAGATGGTCCCTGCTTTGGCATCGCCTGTTTCGGGCACAATGACTGGAACGAGATCCCTGCTTTGGCATCGCCTGTTTCGGGCCCAATAACTGGAATGAGATCCCTGCTTTGGCATCGCCTGTTTCGGGCACAATGACTGGAACGAAATCCCTAGGCGGTCGCATCGCCGCAGACGCGCCTGGAAACACCTGGCGATGAGTGTTGCGGTGACGACGATCGGGCCAAAATGTCCGCCGCCCCGCCGCCGTCGCGCCGGCAAAACCACGTGTCGCAGGCGAAACGCAACAGACCGCCCCGCCGGGGAAAGGAGATCCCGATGGACAGGGGACTGCATCCGCTGTCCGGAGGGATGTCGCTCGATGATGCGCATAACCGAAGTCGGGCGTCCCTTGACGTTTCTTGAGCGCAGCGCACAGAGAAGGCCTCGTTCTCTCGTTCAGGTTCGCACGGGACACTGCAAAGTGACTTCGGGAGAGTTCACATTTTTGTTCTCGTTCCCGGCAAGCGTTAGAACTACGCTGAAAACTCAACCGCTCAGTCAGCAAGCACGGCACAACCCTCACTAAGCCCTGCCAGGCTCTTTCCCCTTTTTATACCACTGCCTAGTTCCTTACAGTAGTCTAGCATCACTCAGAACGCGTCCACAAATTGAAAAATTGCACTAGAAAGCATATCATCACTTTGAAACACTAAACAAAAGCAATATGTTAAAAAAAATCCTGCCTCAGGAAGAAAAACATCAGTAGCAAACAATTTTGAGGCTGATTCCTACGTTAGGGGCTTCGACTTAAGCCATCGGCGTTACCGTTGAGACTCCCCTTTTTGTAACGCACCTCAAAGGAATATTGTTGTAAAGCGAGGCTCCAGCGCAGGAGGCGGCCATTTTTGGGAGAGATGGTCTGCAGCCATTGGAGAGGGCAGTGATCTGTCTCAATGATAAACCTCGAGCCGGCTAGATAGCATGACAATTTCTGAACGGCCCACACGAGACATGCACACTCTTTCTCGGTGGCGCTATACGCCTGCTCACGACTGGTCAGCTTACGACTAGCATACAGGACGGGGTGTTCTACTTCTCCATTTTCCCGTTGGCACAGTACAACGCCCATGCCTCGCTCACTAGCATCGCATTGAACAATGAACCCTTTTGTATAGTCTGGCGATCGTAGCACAGGCTGGCTTGTTAGGGCACTCTTTAGGGCGCTAAAAGCTCTTTCCTTTGTCTCGTCCCAGACGACTGTTTGAGGCTCTGTCTTTCTTAGAGCATCCGTCAGGGGAGCCGCGATATCAGAGTACCTAGGGATGTACCTCTGATAGTAGCCGGCGACACCTAAGAACGACCGAATATCGGTCTTTGTGCGCGGTTGCGGAAAGTCTCGCACAGCGGCCACTTTTATTTCAGAGGGGCGGCGACGACCCTGACCAATCACGTGACCGAGGTAGACAACCTCGGCCTGTGCTAACTGGCACTTAGGAGCCTTTACTGTCAAGCCTGCTTCGCGCAGGCGGGTTAGCACTGCCCGCAAGTGTGTCATATGCTCAGACCAGGATGCGGAGAATATCGCTACGTCGTCTAGATACGGTAAAGCGAATTCTTGCTGTCCCCGCAACACTTTATCCATGAGACTTGAAAAACAGTATGGCGCGTTCTTCAAACCAAAACTCAACACTTTAGGACGGAATGTTCCCATTGGTGAAATGAACGCCGCATACCTACTAGCCTCTTCTGTAAGTGGAACCTGCCAATAACCCCTGACAAGATCTAGGGTGGAAATAAACTGAGCGCTACTAACTTTCTCAAGGCGCTCCTCGATGTTAGGGATCGGATAAATTAGATCCTTAGTGATGGAATTAAGCCTGCGGTAGTCGACGCAAGGACGAGGTTCCTTGCCCGGTACCTCAACTAAAATCAAAGGGGAGGTATAATCACTCTCACCTGCCTCAATAACACCGAGCTGTAGCATTTTCTTTACCTCAGCCTCCATAATATCGCTCTGGCGGGGTGACACCCGATACGCCTTGGATCGTACTGGCTCTGTGGAGGTAAGTTCTATATCATGAGTAAGTACAGAAGTCCTACCAGGCCTCTCAGAGAACAGACCTTGAAACTCTTGTAATAGCTGGTGTAGTTCGGTTTTCTGCTCAGGCGACAGCGGTGCTTTACTGATAAGGTCACTAATGACTTGACCGGTGTCTTCCCTGTTCGTCACTGAGCCTAGTCCCGGAAGCTCGACCGGAAGCTCTTCAGGAACGTTTACCATCATGCACACCACTGCTTCCCTTTGTCTATAAGGTTTGAGCAGATTACAGTGGTAAACTTGCTGTGCTTTCCGCTTTCCTGGCAGACTTACCACGTAGTTAACGTCCGACAGTTTCTGAACAATTCGCGCTGGGCCCTCCCACTGCACGTCTAGTTTGTTGTTTAGCGATGTGCGCAATATCATGACCTCATCGCCAACCTCAAAACGACGGGCCCTGGCTGTCCGATCATAATAAACCTTGGCCCTCTGCTGGGCCTTTGTCATTGCTTCACCTGACAACTCCTGTGCCCTTCTTAAGCGTTCGAGGAGCTTAAGCACGTACTCCACCACGACTGGGTCGTCGCCCCTACCTTCCCATGATTCTCGAAGCATGCGAAGCGGAGATCGAAGCGAGCGACCGTACACCAGTTCAGCTGGCGAAAACCCCGTAGCCGCATGCGGCGCGGTCCTTAAAGCAAACATCACCCCAGGCAGACACAGCTCCCAGTCAGTTTGATGTTCAAAACACAAGGCTCTCAACACGCGCTTCATGACGGAGTGGAGCTTCTCAACGGAATTCGACTGTGGGTGGTACACTGAGCTGTGTAGCAGCTTTACCCCACACCTTTCGAGAAAAGTTGTCGTCAAAGCGCTAGTAAACACTGTGCCCTGATCTGATTGAATTTCTGCAGGAAAACCAACTCGCGCAAATATGGACAGTAGTGCATTAACTATCTCAACTGAGCTGAGTTCTTTAAGCGGCACTGCTTCAGGGAACTTTGTCGCTGGGCAGATCACAGTCAAAATGTGTCTGTACCCCGTGGCTGTTACCGGCAGAGGTCCCACTGTATCAATAACGAGCCGTCTAAAAGGCTCCGTAATGATAGGTACCAATTTCAACGGCGCCCTCGATTTGTCCCCTGGTTTGCCCACCCGCTGACAAGTGTCACATGTCCTCACGAAATGGTCTGCGTCCCGAAAACACCCTGGCCAATAGTACTCTTGCAAGAGACGGTCCTTAGTTTTCTTAACTCCTAGGTGTCCGGACCACGAACCCCCATGTGACAAGCGCAACAGATCCTGACGATAGCATTGAGGCACGACCAGCTGATCGAACTCCACTCCTCGGCGGTCTAGATACTTCCGGTACAGGACTCCACCTCTTTCCACAAAACGCGCAGTTTTCCTGGCGATACCTTCTTGGACATTGCAGCGCACGTTGTCCAGGCTGCCATCCTTTTTTTGCTCGGCTATCAAAGCCGACCGGCTGACTTTTAGCAACCTATCAAGTCCGTCTGACGTAGGCGTGATGAGCAAATCAGTAGATAGCTCTTCTAACTTTCCCGCGTCGGGCGTTTCCTCTCCAGTATCTGGCGCCTTTAACGTTACAGACTCAAGTCTATTCAGTTCGGGCGTGCTCTGAATATTAGCTTGCTGCGCCTCTGACCCTTTTTCGTTGTTTGATAACGTCGGCCCCGCAACTACCGCCTTTGCAGCGAGCTCCCGAACCTTCGATCTGGTTAAGGCCTGAACACTAGCTTCACCAAACAAAAGCCCCTTCTCGCGCAGGAGGTGATCGGACCTGTTTGAAAATAGGTACGGGTACTGGGGTGGCAGCATAGATGACACTGCCGCCTCCGTCTCAAGCGCTCCGAAAGGTCCTTCAATAAGCACTTTTGCTACCGGCAGACACACGCTATGAGCTTCCACGGCTTGCTTGATCCACGCGCACTCGCCCGTGAACATATGGGGTTCTACGTAAGACGGGTGAACTACATCCATCGTAGCTGCGGAATCGCGAAGCACTCGGCACTCTTTCCCGTTTACGAGGAGGTCTCGCATGTAAGGCTCGAGAAGCTTCATGTTCTCGTCCGTGCTGCCTATTGAAAAAAACACAACTTTTGGTGTTGTTTCCGGACACTGCGCCGAAAAGTGACCCGGCTTCTGGCACGTATAACAAACGCCCGCTCGCCTCATCTCGAACCGCTTTCTGCGTTTGGCTGCCGCCGTCTCTTTACGTTTGGTCGGACTGCTTTCACTCGCATCCTCACTACGCGTGTCCCCCTTTGCTCTCATGGGTGTGAACTTCGGCCTCTCAAACTTCGAGCCAAATTCACCCTTTTGACCGTCCTTAGCTCCGCGAGCTCGACGCGTCACAAACTCCTCGGCTAGCTCAGCGGCTCTAGCCACCGTACTCACGTCTGGCCTATCCAAGACCCAGTATCGCACGTTCTCCGGTAACCGACTATAAAACTGTTCTAGCCCGAAGCACTGCAGAACTTTATCGTGGTCACCAAACGCTTTCTCTTCTTTGAGCCACTCCTGCATGTTCGACATAAGCCTATACGCAAACTCTGTATATGACTCACTTTTGCCTTTCTCATTTTCCCGAAACTTCCGACGGAACGCTTCCGCAGACAGCCGGTACTTTTTTAGCAGACTCGATTTTACTTTGTCGAAATCCTCTGCTTCCTCTCTATCCAAGCGAGCGACTACGTCGGCCGCCTCGCCGGGTAACAAAGTGAGCAAGCGCTGTGGCCACGTTTCCCGAGAGAACCCCTGCTTCTCGCACGTTCGCTCAAAGTTAACCAGGAACAAACCAATGTCCTCTCCAAGCTTAAACGGCCGCATCAGGTCAGTCATTTTGAACAATACGCGTTCTCCTGCACCGTGTGCCTGACTTCCATTACGAGCGCGTTCCATCTCTACCTCGAGACGCTTCATTTCCAAAGCGTGTTCGCGCTCTTCTTTTTCTTTCTGCTCTTTAAGTTCGCGCTCCTGTCTTTTTGACCTCTCCTCAATAGTCTCAAGGCATTCCGACAGCTCGTCATCCTCAGCCTCTAACTCAAGAATAGCCGTTATCAGTTCCGGTTTTCTTAGTTTGTCTGAGACATCCAGACCCAACTCTCTTGCAAGCTCCAACAATTTCGGTTTGCGCAACGACTTCAAATCCATGGCTGCTCTGAATGCTGCTTTCTCTACTGCTTACTATTGTCTTGCCGCAAACTAACCCGGCAGCAACGACAACCACAATTACCAGCTCTGTTTCTGACACTAACAAAAAGCCTGGCAAAGCTCAGTAGAAGAAAGTCCCGCACTCACCAAACCTCGCAGGCAGGAATTCCGCGCAGTCGTTCCGCTGCAGGCAACCAGTCGTCACACAGGGCTCGTTGCACTGCTCCCGGATCGTCGTTGAGCTGCTCAGCATACAGTCAACTGCATCTCTTTGCTGCTGGCCTCCGTTGTCGCGATCCCACCGCTGCCACCAGATATTTGAATCGGACTGCTGGTACGATCTGTTGGGAACTCGGCGCTGACGCCCGTGGTTGTACCTGGGTCGCAAGCCCCAAGGGTAGCGTTGGCCTGGCGGCCTGGGGTACAACTCGAAGCATCCGAAGGTCCCGGCAAAGCATGAGTCGACTGGTAACAACGAAACAACTTGTTTATTTTAACATCGCAAAGAGTTGGTGGTCAGGTTTGACCGTAGTAGAGAGACGGGAGAGCACTTCACTCAACAGAAGAAATCGGAGCCCTCCTCTGGCGTCCGGGGGCAGCTGTTTTTATACTCTCGCAGTTGAGGGCAAGAAGGAACCCCTCAAAAGACGAGCACGTGAATGTACAATGGGCTAATGGTGACGCACACTGTCGTAGCGATGCCGTAGCACCATGTCGTGGCGCTGCGCACGATCTCGTAGCACCTGGTCGTGGCGCTGCGCAGCACACTGTCGTGGCGCTGCGCAGCATACTGTCGTGGCGCTGCGCAGCACACTGTCGTGGCGCTGCCGGTCGGACACAATGACTGTAACGAGAAGATGGTCCCTGCTTTGGCATCGCCTGTTTCGGGCACAATGACTGGAACGAGATCCCTGCTTTGGCATCGCCTGTTTCGGGCCCAATAACTGGAATGAGATCCCTGCTTTGGCATCGCCTGTTTCGGGCACAATGACTGGAACGAAATCCCTAGGCGGTCGCATCGCCGCAGACGCGCCTGGAAACACCTGGCGATGAGTGTTGCGGTGACGACGATCGGGCCAAAATGTCCGCCGCCCCGCCGCCGTCGCGCCGGCAAAACCACGTGTCGCAGGCGAAACGCAACAACACCTGACTAACTCAAGCAGGTTAAGCGGCTATTTGTCATAATGTTTAAACACAGCGCTATATACCGACAGAGGGACAGAAAAGGACACAGACGGCGCTGGCTTGCAATCGCCGTTTCGATCCCATGGTGTCGTGCGTGTCCCATTTTCGTTTCCGTGTCCCGTGCAGGTAGCGCCGTTTTTTAAACGTTATGGAAAACCGCCAACTCGCCCAATCTGCCGTTCGACTATTTGCCACCGCCCCATTTCAAAGGGGATCCCATTAAATCATCGTCACCATCACCGACGCACAGATTGAGCCATTCGAGCAGAGATGCCGTGCTGTGAAGCCCGCTTATATTGGCCTATACCACGTGGCAGCGCGTACGAATAAGACCGGCCCGCGTCGGGCCTCGGTCTCGAGCTGGTCCAGTGCTCAGGACTAACGAACACATCCCATGCGATACGAGGACCGCGCTTCACTTTTTTTCTTTCTTTCTTTCTTTTTTTTCTCGCGACTGTACCGAGACGACCGAGACACATCGTGAAGTGCCTTGAGCTCATCTCTGGTTCCCCGACTCCATGTCTCCCCTCCCCCCCCTCACCCCTATCTTTTTCTATCTTCTGGTTCTCGTATTGAATTGCAATGAACTTGCACGTATAACAGAGTTGCCGAGTAGGCGCGAAAGGAGATGTCGCTTTTGTCCTCCTCTCGCTATTTGTTTGTGGATTAGTTGGCTGAAAAACTCGGGCTCTCGTGATAGTGTAGGGGGGGGTGTCGTGTGTCCGTGCGACTGGGGGAGCACGAGCGTTCGCGCCGTGAAATATGCAACGTGATAACGGAACTGCCGCCGTTGGCTTCTGCGGTGTACTATACGTTGCAGCATCGGCAGCGTCAGCGTTGCCGCTGGCGCCTTAGAAGCAGCGCGGCAGGCTGCTGCTGCTGCAGAAAGCGATGGGTCGTGGCTAACAGTGTCTCCCCGACTCCCAGCCTGCGACAGGCGCGTCTCGGCCCGGCATCTCCCCAGATTCGGCGCTTTCGGATAAGCGTGCCGTGGTGCCGGCGGCGCCGCTCGCGTGGTCAACCCTTCTCGAGTTTCCTCCGCCCGTGCATGCGAGCGCCGCGGTGTGTCACGGCCTCGGCAGGCCCCGTTTTGGGTGCGGGCAAGCGATAGCGCCGTATCTTGCATGCGTTCTATCTGCGTGCCCCTTTAGGATTCGTTATACCTATTTTTAAGGCGCCGAGGAAACAACAAGCAGCACACATGAGCTGACAACGGGACAGAGCGCCTGTCCTGCCTGTAGGTGCTCTGTCCCGTTGTCTTCTCTTCTATGCTGCGTGTTGTTTTTTTCTGGCCCCTTAAAGATAGGTATAATGATTCAATAGCAACTTGCCCAGCAAGAAGTTCTCTTAATCCCTTTAGGGGCAGCAGCACCTCGCGCTCATCTCCTTCAGCCGCGGGTTTAATTGACTGTCGATAAATTTGTCGAAGTTGCGTATAACTTAATTACGAGACGCTCAAGGGGGTGTCTTCGCTGTAACGAACGCGAAGGCGGGCGTAGACGATGAGTTCCGCATTTCTTAGTGAGACGTCTTAATTACGCGGTAATTAAACGACGATTTGTTGCACGGTCAGTAACGTTCCCGTGTTATCGCAAAAAGAAAAAAAAAGATATCTCGAAGCACGTGCGCGAGTTAATTATCCGCTTGAAGTATCGCGAGAAAGGAAAGAAAAAGTATTTCGCCACTGCGGACGGAACGCGGCCTCCATACCTTTCTGCAAGCCATTCCTATACCATGGGAGGAGGCTTGGTATAAAGCGGAAAAGACGCAAAGAAATAAATACCGGTGGCGACGCTGCCGGTGAGTTCCCGCACCAGTTCGCCGTGACGTCACGAGTATTGACGTCTCCTGGGGTCTGGTTAATTTTCCTTCGGTAGAGGTCGGACTGGCAGTGTATTCTAACCAGCCCGAGACAACTTAGCAAGCTTCAATAACTGTTGCTCAGCGTCACGACGGCGCAAATAACAAAAAAAAAGAACTCTTCGATATCTGCGACGTCATGTTGACGTACCGGCATGGGGATTTCGGCGCCAAATTAAAAGGAAAAAAAAAACATAACTTGCTTTCATTTTCTTTCCTACTAAACAACCTCTTACCGCCAAACAATAGCGAAAGTATATACTGTTGAAAAATAATATCGGATAAACTGATGGTCTCTGCTACACAGCGTTCAACACTCGCTGTTTTAGCTGAAGGCGAACCAACGGCGACTTGCAGGATAATCTCCCGGCATGAAAACTTGTTTAATTAAGGCCCCTGAATGCGTCGGCCGTAAGCTTTTCCGGGCGCGTTGAAGCGTTGACTGAAGAAATAAGCTTTTGGAGCGGCTTCGCATATGACGCAGCTCCCGTCGTATATCGAGCAATTAACTTTACCCGCGCTGGTTTACGCTAACTCGGTTCTACTTTGTACTAATTGAGTAGATTGTAAACAGGCGCGCCCCCGCCTTGTCCTTTTGTTTTCGTTGTTATTATTACCATTATTATTTTGCTGTCTTCCGTCAGATGCACTTATAACTAGTTGCGGTTTGGGCGTCGAAGCCTGGTTTAAAACAGAGCAGACGTCTTTTTTTTTCTTCTTCCTGACAGCTTACTTTTATTTCTTTCAAAATGGAGCGGCATGAGGTGAGGAAGTCGGGGCGGGGGAGGTGCGGGGATAATAAGGTCCATTCCATTCGCCTGTAGTTCACGGGGTGCTTCATTTCGCTGTTCGTTTCACCAGTTCAACGTGGCGGCGGCGCCTCCCATTCGCTTCACTCAGCGCGAGCTTAGTGTAGTGCGAGTTCAAGGCATTAATTCCTGCACGCATCACAGAGGTAACTAGTGCTGCGTTCGTGCGGCAGGTGTCGGGCCCGCGCCGGTTCTGCACGAGCAGTGCACTGGTGCTGAACTGGTGCATGAACTAGTTCAATAAGCGCAGGGTGAATCGAGCGGGCCCGAAGATTTCGAAGGCTGCATGCCTGCGGAACGAGCTCTCATTTCGTGGCTCACTGTATCCCGTGCTCGCGTTGTTTGGCAGTTCGCGGCAAAGCACGAGTTTGCTCAGATTTGTGTAACCCTTCGTCACTGCACTCTGGTATACTTGTGGCGATTACATTCCCTTGGAAACGTGTTCTCCGTTACACAATTAGCCCAACGAGAAAGATCGCGAGAACGGAGGCAGGGGTTCCTCACTTTTTTTTTATGTGCGTGTGCCCATACGCATCAAGGTTAAGAAAAAGTTCACGCAGAAACTCATCTGGGTGTTGTCTTAGTATGCGCAAGCATTGTGCCACTTGCTAATCTCCACGCAGCCCGGAGTCATTATCAATGTTATGAAATTTTATCCGACCAGTATAAACGACAGCGCTGCGGCGATACGAACCGCTGCTAATGGTGGTGCAGGATGATTTGATGACGCAAGCAAACTACTGCAGGTGGCGCCACCAGGCGCGCTGATGACGTTCCAATCATTATAAACCGTTATCGCTCTTTAGCGCCTTATCCATCCGCGTCGAACCATTATCAAGCGTGATCTACAGTACACCGGCGGCGGCAGCGCATGGCGGGGCCCCCCGGGCCCTATCTCGAAAGCGATCTGCGATGGGGACGGAGTGCGCCGATTGCTGATAGCTTCGTGTGCTCTGTGTTATCGCCGCATAGTTCGCGTTGAAGCGAAAGGGCGCGCGAAGGTCAATTCGCTCCCTTCTGCGGACCTTATCTTGAAAATTATCGTCTTACGTGACGGAAGGACGGACGAATGGAGGACGGTTTTTCACGTTGGGCAGGCATATAAATGCTTACGCGTTAAAAAAATGGATATCAACCGAGTAGCCCGACTCGTCGTCTTTACGCGGGGAATCAGAGTGGCTGCCTGCCATGCGGCTGAAGGATAGCTATAGAGCGACGAGGTTGGCTTCGCTGTAAGCAATGTAGGCAACATACCTAACGTGAACGAAAGCGAAGTAACGGGAGCTGAAGAGCGCAAGCAAAATGATCCACGATATATATATATATATATATATATATATATATATATATATAGGAGGTATTCAGAGACCTGGATTGGGTACAATTGGGGATAAAAGTTAATGAAGAATACCTTAGTAACTTGCGATTCGCTGATGGTATTGCCTTGCTTAGTAACTCAGGGGACCAATAACAATGCATGCTCACTGACCTGGAAAGGCAGAGCAGAAGGGTGGGTCTAAAAATTAATCTGCAGAAAACTAAAGTAATGTTTAACAGTCTCGGAAGAGAACAGCAGCTTGCGATAGGTAGCGAGGCACTGGAAGTGGTAAGGGAATACATCTACTTGGGCACGTAGTGACTGCGGATCCGGATAATGAGACTGAAATAATCAGAAGAATAAGAGTGGGTTGGGGTGCGTTTGGCAGGCATTCTCAGGTCATGAACAGCAGGTAGCCATTATCCCTCAAGAGAAAAGTGTATAACAGCTGTTTCTTACCAGTACTCACATACGGGGCTGAAACCTGTAGCCTTACGAAAAAGGTTCTACTTAAATGGAGGACGACGCAACGAGCTATGGAAAGAAAAACGATGGGTGTAACGTTAAGGGATAAGAAAAGAGCAGATTGGGCGAGGGAACAAAGGCGAGTTAATGACATCTTAGTTGAAATCAAGAAAAAGAAATGGGGGCATGGGCAGGACATGTGATGAAGAGGGAAGATAACCGATGGTCATTAAGGGTTACGGACTGGATTCCAAGAGAAGGAAAGCGTAGCAGGGGGCGGCAGAAAGTTAGGTGGGCGGATGACATTAAGAAGTTCGCAGGGACAACATGGCCACAATTAGTACATGACTGTGGTAGTTGGAGATGTATGGGAGAGGCCTTTGCCCTGCAGTGGGCGTAACCAGGCTGATATATATATATATATATATATATATATATATATATATATATATATATATATATATATATATATATATATATATATATAATGTGTGTGTGTGTGTGTGTGTGTGTGTGTGTGTGTGTGTGTTTTGATACTTTCGTGCAATTGTCGAGGGAGGGTCGTCGGACTAATTTAGGCCACCATGACACAATTACAAAAGAGAAAATCACGATCTTAGAATTTGCGGCATTTGTTTTGCTGTGGGCTTTCGTTGCTATTTTTCTTTGCCCTACGAAATAAGATTATCCTAACTTGTATATAGCGCTGACACTGAGCGATATTTTTGGGGGAAATTCAGATTTATAGAAGGTGCCCAGCAAAGGAAACAGCGTTCTGTCTGTTTCTTCTAACCGTGCTCTGCGTACGAGACTTGGTTTTGTTTACCTAGATGGAAACCTTCTCCGCTCTGCTCCGATGCCTCGAGGCGAAGCCTGCCAACCGCGAGCGCGCGCAAGCTCGCAGGGCGGCTTCGCCGTCCGCGCCTTGCGTCTCGTAAGCGTGCCTCCCTCGCGCGCAGGAATAGCGACAAGGCCGCGCGTAACGCTTTTGCGTGCAATTAGCGTTTTCTCGACTCTGTCGCGGCGTCGGACCTGGCGGCAACAGCTCGTCGCCGTGCCGAGGAGAGACACGAGCGTGTTACTTCCGACGCCGCTCGTGACAAGCGCCTGCTTCTTCACACGACGCGTGCGTCGCGGCGAAGGCCTTGGCCGCTGTGGGCGATAAGGCGCGAAGACGCGGCGAACAGCATCGCCACTTTCTTTCCTTCTTTCTCTTTCTTTCTTTCTTTCTTTCTCTTCCATATTTCGCTTTCGCATTGTCGCGTTGAGAGCTTGAGCTCCCTTTCCTTTTTCGCTGTTGATGTTTGTTTTGTCTCTGCCACCGACCCCGCAGTCTTCTCAGCAGTTGGCCTCCTTTGGTGGCAAATACGGGCTGTTTGTCAGTCATCGCCGCCGCCGCCGTGTTGGATTTTGTCTCCTCCTCCTTCGCCCCCTCTTTTTCTTCCTGCGCAGCCCGCGCGTTTTTTGCCTGCCCGGCTTTCGGAAGTCTGCGCCGCTCGTTGTTGGGGGCGGCTGGCGACAAGACTTCTCCCTTTACGCGTCGGGCCCGCAGACCGGACCCACCCGCCCCGGCCTAGCGTCGGCAGCAACTTCCTTCTTCTTTTTCTTTTATACGTCTTCTATTTTGTTTTGTTTTCTTCCGTTGTTTCATTCTTTTCACTCTCGTTCGATTTTTTTTTTGTCGTGTACGGGCTCGAGAGGGGGGGGGGGCACTTTGTGCCGAAAGTGGGGGGCAGGGGGATGTATGGGTGGAGGCGTAGCTGGTCGAAAAGGAAAGCTTTAAAGGGAACGCATCCATCGCCGTGCGCTCGCCGTTTATGGTCGTTTTACAAGAATTGGCCGGCCCGCTCGCGGCTGATGCAGCAGCGTGTAGGAAAGGTCGCTGCTTTCTGTCCGGGCGCGGCAGGGGCTGCCACTCCCCTTCACCTCCCCTCCCCCCCCCTCAACCACGGTTCGCCCTCTCGCTTTTCCCCTCGTTGCCGCTGGGGAATGTCCTGCTCGTTTCCATCTTCCTTTTATTATATGGTACTTAGGAGATGATGTGGCCTTTATAATTGGCGCCGGCTACTCATTTTCACATAGATTTAAAAAAGAAAGAAGAATTAAACGTATTAAAACTAAATGTCAACTGAAGTACACTAATTTCCACACTAAAACTGAAAGCTTTGGCCTGCCTGTGTCTTTTCCGCTAGCGCAGTGGTTAGTGCCGTTCAGAACCAACAAAGTCTGAAGATCGCGTGGTATTTCTGTCCTGTCACGTTAATCTCTCTCTCTCTCTCTCTCTCTCCGGCTCTCTGCCCAGACTCTGTTCTGCCAGCGTTTCCTAATGAAAAGGGAAACAAAGTGAATGGTGTGAACGTGCGTTTTTCAGCGTTCCCTATATACAACTCTATAATTAGGGAGTTTTAGATTTAGCGCACGCAAAGCTTGGGGACGCGTACTGCCGGGCTTACAAAATAATGCGAAAGAAAGGGAGAAAGCAAAGAAAAAGGTACGAAAGAATGCAAGCACGGAGTAGACGTAGTAATTGGTTGTTTATTTCAAATAACTAGATGAACAAAGGAAAAGCCATTGAAGCGAAAATTGCTACTGACCGCGCAGTAACTGTCTAGCGCAGTCTGGTGACACCAGACTACAGATCTACAAATCTACAGGCTAATCTCTGTAATCGCTCTGTCACGGAATGACGCAAAGGTCGCTTTGCATATATATGCAGAACCTACAACTCCCGATTGTCACATCGGCTATATTACAATACGAGTAGCTGGTGCAGGACAGCGCGATAGCTGGAGATTGCCGGGAAAGTAGAACGTACGCAGCCTTTCAGTGAAAGTATGAATGGGCTAAGGACGATGACGATTTACGTTGTTTAAATTCCTTGATATTAACGAGGTAATTAAGCCAAAAAAGTGAACTGGGCGAACCACAACGTGTATAAAATTGAAGACGTCCCTTCAGTGCAGGTCGCACTGTTGAAGTTGTTCTGAGCTCGCACACATTTGCGCACGCAGTCAGCGATTCTAGATTGCAGCTAACTGGACACAGAGGCGACATGTAGATCCATGGAGCAAGCTAGAGACGGACATTCAGTGTCAGAGGCCCCCGGCACTGTATCGCAAACCGTGTGTTGTCCCTATAGACCCTTCTTATGCTTTCAAACAGGCTTCCCCGAAGACTTCAGGTTAAGCCCTCTGGGACAAGAGAAATTACAATAGCCTATAAGTTCACAGAACCCTCCTGCTGGCATCAGTTTTGCTGTGAAGTTGGAATGTTCGACAAGTGAATTTTATAGTTCAGTGAAAAAAAAAAAAAGAAGCCCATACATGAGATCGACGCATGGCGCACTTTTCTTTATATCTGAACACATGAAGAATATGCGCCTACAGTAACCTATGCGACAAAATACTTCCGTTTCCTCGGTTAACTTGGCTGTCAGAAATGCATCACCGGAAGTTTTCGGGGCTCATGAATGCACTGCTGCCACAGCGCGGACAAAAATAGAAGGACGGCCCGGGAGCCCAACTGTGGGCCTTGTAATTTCATAAACGCTGTGCTACGGTCGTGCAGACACCGTTCGGGGTTTCAACAGCGCGCCAGCTTGCGGCGTGTTTCGTTGATCGATCTGGAGCGGCTGCTTTTCACTCGGCCAATGAAAGTGCATGTTCGTCGGGACCTGGAATGTGCTTGAAGCACGGAGTCTACAAACGCCATCTCGCGTCGAATGAATTTGGATAAACGCGCTGCGTTGCACGCACGGCGCTGTGCTTTCAACGAACGTTTATTTATAATTATTTTTTGCCGGTAGGCAGGATCTTTCATACCGATCACCCGCCGCAGAACTGTAGGAAAAACCAGGCGCAGAGACTGCATCAGTTATCACGTCGTTATCGCCCATTTGCGGCGTTTTCCTGAAGCGTGAGATCACTCTCTCTCTCTCTCTCTCTCTCTCTCTCTCTCTCTCTCTCTGCGGGTACACACACAAACACACACAAACACACACGCTAATTTTGACCACCTTTGGCTGTTCTTTAACGTGCACTTAATCCCCACGGTATTCATGTTTTTTTCTTTGTCTCTTTCTTTCTTCATTTCGCCTCCGTCGAAATGCGGCTGCGCCGCGGCCGGGATTCGATCCCACGTCCTCGGGCATATAGCAGCGCGACGCCAAAGCCACTACGCCACCATGGCGGCTAATCTTGCGTCAGTCGAAGGAGAAAATCGCGGCCCTATAGTCACGGCTGTGGCGCACCAAGTTGACCTTGAACTGCGCGGTTGGCACTACAAAGATGTTCTCTAAAACAGTGTTTGCAAAAGCTCTTTGATTTAGCCGTACAGCTTCTTACAATTATTACGGGGAACTCTGGCGCTGCGATCCTTCAGCCCAGATCCGATATGGGGACGATGGGTAGTCCTGATCTTCGCGCTTGGGGCTTCGAGGTTCTTGTGGCTTCACTTACTACGTTTTGTCTGGGCCTGAATTGGCGTAAATTTCAAAGTGAATTAAATTTTCTTTCATGCGGGAGGTAATAATACTCTGAAAGCACGCATAATCGCTCCCAATTTCAGTGGCTCCACGTGTGGGTGCATCCGCGGCGTGATGGTTTCGATATCGGGCTTCTGTGCTATATAGTCCTGTGTTCGAATCCCGGCGTCGGACAATTTTAATAACGTTTATTTAATTATTTATGACGCAGTCATTTCTTCAGAATGATCACTTTGCAAAGTGACGAAGCCACTTAAAAAGATCCAGAAGGACAAAGTTTAGGCAAATCCACGTATACTACCCATCATTCCCATGCTGACTGAGCTGCCCTGCTTGCAGCTCCCGTATAGACACTGGAGCCACAGTTCCCTCTAATAATTGTTTGAAACTCCATCGGTATATAACACTGCAAGAAATGTTCCCAGCAGGAAGCACTGACATATACGGAAGGGGAGACGATCACACCGCCATCGGGTGTGTCGTCTACGCCGATCGTTCGTGCAAATTGGGCGCTTCTCGATCGTATTTTGCATCGGCAGCTGGCGCGTGGATTTCATCAACGTGCATGAAACAGCGGCGAAGCGTCAGCTGGCCGGCGCGCGCTTCATCCACTGCGCATGCGCAGATCGGCTCGCGAGCTAAGCCTAAACGGCATGAGAGCGATTTTGTGCGCGACAGCGACGAGCGACGGATCGGGCCGTCGCTTGAACAGATCGCTCGGTTCTGCAAGTCTAGAATTTGTCGCTCGTGGCCCCGGAAGTGCTATGAGCGACTAGCTAATAGCGCGAAGCCGGAACTGGACGTACATCACTCAAGTACTACCGATCGTCGCACGGAACGAGCAAACGATCGAATTTTTATGCGTGCAAGGATAATAAGCTTGCACGAATAAGACCTTCAAAAATATTTCATGCTACTTTTTAAACTAAAACACATCAAAACTTAAATTAATAAAGCACCCGTCACGCCAGTTACGCCGCGTACTTTGCTGCCCTCATACCGGCAACACCGCGGAGACGTCGCCGTCGCTCGAAGTCGTCGCTCGCATGGGGTACAACTTGTAGGCGACGAGCGAACGGGACAGCCATCTCCATCGCGTCGCTTGTCGCGCGCAAGATCGCTTGCATCAGTGCGCGACGTGGTTCGGTTCGTGCTTATACCGCGTGCTTCCGTGCCGCTTGCTGCCCGTTAACAGAGCGCCGTGCCCGGAACGGGGCAGCGGGTGGCCCATTATCTTCCGCCGTTTTTCCTTTCTTTTTTTTCTCCCTCTCTCTCTCTCTTTCTCGCCGACTCGCAGGCGCCGCTGCTCGAGGAAGGAAAAGTGAGAAGCGCGCGCGCATGCTTGAAGGACGCTCGGCTCGGGCGCCGCCGTGTCTTGTTTGCGTGTTTACGAAGCGAGCGAGATTTTGCCCGTTAAACAGCGTCTCCGATCGATTGCCGGGTGGATGCGCCAGACTCTGAGCGCTTGCAGTCCCCGTCAGGTGCATATATATATATATATATATGTGGGGGGGGGGGGGGGGGGGGGCTTGAGGAAATCACGCTGACCCGGGTAGTAAAATGAAGAAAAAAAGAGTACGACGTATGTTGAATAAGCACAGTATTATTGCACTGGCGTTTCGGCTGGTGGACCAGCCTTTGTCACAGGCTGATCCACCAGCCGAAACGTCAGTAAAATATACTGTGCTTATTCAACGTACGTCGTACTTTTTTTTTCTTCATTATATATATATATATATATATATATATATATACAAAGAAAAACAGTTTTTCTTTGTTCTCATAATGTCATACCAACTAGCCCCTCACCGTACGCTTCCTGCGCCTGTGTCGTGTGGTTCTTTCTCTGTCTTGTCCTTTTTTGCGCAGTTTTTCTTTGTTCTCATATTGTCAAGTTTGTACCGAATGTGGACTCCCATGCATGTGCAGTGAACTCTCTACGGAAGCGTCAGGTGCGATAAGAGTCAACTGTTCAGCGCGCCTAGCATACTTGAAAAGGACCTATCTAGCTATACTTGAAAAATACGACTTCAGTGAAAAGTTGCGAAGAACACTGAAAGAAGCAGATACGCCACATGGCGAGACTTTGACGATAGGGATACTGGCGCCGACAGCAAACACCCAGCCTTCTTTATACCTTCCGACTCGTTCTGTGCTAAACTGCTTTACATGCATGTATTCACGCTTGCAGCGCAGGTCCAGTAAGTAGTGTTTCTAGATGAACGTGCGGCGCGCTTTGCATATCATTATGTTCATCGACGCTTTTGCTTGCGCTGCACTATGGTGGCGTATACACACAGTTGTGCTCGCAGCGCGTGAAGGGATTGTTGGAGGAGCGTTGCCATCTGCGGGCTCGTCAATTCTCTCTCCGCGCGGAGTTCTGCGGGCAGGGTTCGGATTCTTCAAAATACACAGATGAATACCGAAGAGAGATCCCGCCGATATATATCTATACGTCATCTATTCCATGTCAGCCGGCATGTGTCAGAATTTTGATTTTTTTTTTTTTTTTGAATAGGTTGCTGCTAGTGAACTCACTGGGACGTCTGCAACCACGGGCTGATGGCGGCGATGACACGCTGCTCTCAGCGTAATTATAGCATTGTAGAAGACGAGGCGTCGCTAGTTCTGCGAACGGGTAGTCACGTGTAGGAGTCATGCGCTGACGTCATCAAGGCCGCCATATTGCTGTATGCAGTCTGCTGCGGTGAAACAACAAAATGACGTACGTTACGGCACGTGCATATGCGCTGACGTCATCCACGCGGTCATATTGTTGTGCAGTCTAGCTATATAGGGTGAAAATTTGCGCTTCATCTCGGGCCTCTTATCTCCAGTAGCACAGTGCCGCTGTGAATGAGACAACAAGATGGCGTTCGTGACGTCACGCGAATATCCTAGCACCTATAGCGCTCTAGTGAGCTGTGGAGTCTACCGCGGGCCTGGCTCCTAAACCAAAAAGAGCGATGTCGTTTTGAGTGTGAAAAAGGCATGCTATATACGGTGCTTGTGCGTGAACCACAACAGGCCGTAATCTTATATCATGCGCGTTTTCTGTAGACTAGATTTGACTACGAATATAATGGAGCCAACATTCGAAATTTTGCGTATATTATTTTGCCAAAAAACTGTACACGAATAATTTATTTTAGTGTAGGAAAAAGGAAAAGAGCCGGAAGCGTCTGAAAGGTAGACAATGCGTTACATAAATGCCTTCGTAAGTCCGCATTTTATAATAGAAGATAAATGGTCCCGAAAACTGTTTGCATAATTTGACCCGTTATATAGACACTGGCAAATCAAATACCCATTTTACAACTCGAGTAGAAACGTGGAAAGCCATCCAACGTGCCCGTTATATAAGTAGAACCCAGGCCGACAGAAGAACGTACACGGAACGGCACTCCAGAAGCTCCAACATATAGCTATATCAGTTGGTGAGCGCGAGGGCTTGGGTTCGATTTCAAGAAGGCTGCTGCTGTCGCATTCTATCTCTGGCTGTGTTCCAATACTCGCCGTAGACGGCGAAGTAGATGACTGTATGCATAAGCCGTCGACGAAAAAAAAAAAGCTTCGAGAAGGCAGCATCGAAGTCAAAAAACGATGCAGGCAAACACTTTGCTTTCCAAACAAGATGGCGGCTGAGCAGAAGGCTTGCAAATTCGACGGGAGGGGTCGCGCCGCGTCCGCCCACAAGAAAACGTAGTCGTGCTTTTCAATGCGCTTAATACAAGCTGTGCGTTGTGTTTTTCACATGTTTGCACACGCAAAGTGTCAAACTATACAGCTATGGTATGCGCTATTCTTGTCTTTCTCTTCTTCTTCTTTTTTTTTTTTCTTATCGACGCCCAGGTGGCATTGCATCGCAGAACCGTCTTACAGATGGCTCCAGACGCCGCTTCCATATGGTTCCAGTTCCATTACTTGCATGGGCTCGAAGCCATCTTATCATCTCTCTACGTATAGACTGTCTCCGATGCTTGCCAGAATTGGATCACTCCCTAGCTCTGTGTACCCAATTGGAAAGTGCATAAAGGACACAGGAATGGAGACCGGCTGGTTGAAACTAATCGAGAGCTCTCCACATCTACGTTACTCGGAACCCAGGGGTAGGACGCAAACCCATTCGATGAATACTTGAAATGGGAAAGGAAAAATTATCAGCCATCTTATATACGGTATATGGCACGAAATTACAAAGGTAGCCCATTTATTGGATTCTCAAAAAGAAAGCTTCGCAGTTGAAAAAACAAATCCGGGGATCGATTACACTTCTTGCGCATACATGCGGACCTCTTGTTCCCCATTCTGCCCAAAACTTTTTGTTTAAACTTTACGTTGCTGATTTGGAAAGGCTGGAAATATTAGCCAATTTTTTAGCTGATCAAGCTTTTATAAGAAATCAGAAAAAGAGATTCCACCCGATATTTCAGTTAATTTTTTATGACTATTCGCGCCGTAGTATCATTGTAAAATAATTTACACTGTTAAAGTGAAAAACGGTGTAAATGTGTCTAACTCACACCTCTTCACCCTTTTTGGGTTTAAGACTGAGTTATACACTCTTAAACTAATGTACACCCTTTGGGGTATATGTCTACCACACAACGATAATCATCATGTTTTGCTTGCGTTTCCTTTCTTACCCGCCGTGGTTGCTTAGTGGCTATGGTGTACGGCTGCTAAGCACGAGGTCGCGGGATCGAATACCGGCCACGGCGGCCGCATTTGGATGGGGGCGAAATGCGAAAACACCCGCGTACTTAGATTTAGGTGCACGTTAAAGAACCCCATGTGGTTAAAATTAATCCGGAGTCCGCCACTACGGCGTGCCTCATAATGAGATTGTGGGTGCGGCACGTAAAACCCCATAATTTTTTTTTTCCTTTCTTGAAAACTCTGCGCTCGCTACTTTACTGTCGGTAATGCTCTGCCACGCTGATAACGCGCATGCCGTTCGTGACTTGGAAGTACCGGACCCGCAGAGAAACGAAATGCAGACATGAGAAGACGACGATTCTTCTTCTTGTGTGGCAAGATACGACCCAAAAGGGGGGTAATTTTCCTTAAGAGTGTAGACAGACTTACACCTTAATTCTTACTTACTAATTCTTAAGGGAGTAAATTATTTTACAGTGCATGTACCATACATAGCGCCAGGGTTCTCCGTCGAGTAATTTCCGTTTGTTTAGTTTTTTTGTCGGAAACTCAGCGACGAACGGATTGCGCTGGCCGCCTCTCTCTCTCTCTCTCTCTCTCTCTCTCTCTCTCTCTCTCTCTCTCTCTCTCTCTCGCCCCAGCTTTCCGCGACGCCTCTCGCTCGCGCCGTTCTCGGACGGCCGCACAACACGGCGCACGGGAACCACGGGTTCGAACCGACGGCGCATGCATCGGCGCCTCGCCGCGCGGCCTCTCATTATACGCGAGCGCGCGCGCTAATTCGTCGTCGCCAATTCTCGGGAGGGCTGCGCACGCTCGATCGTGGAGTACGCCGCGCTGACGAAAGAAAAAAAAAGGGGGGGGGAGGTGTCGCTCTGGTTACTCAATCGCAGGCTTGGCGCGAGCGACTGCACCGTCCTCGGCTCCTGCAGCGAAAACGGGCGCATGCACGTAGAAGACAATGCGCCGCGAGCGCGAAGGAGACTGCGCGAGCGACCGACCGTGGCGTAAGGCGCGAGCACGTTCGAGTTGCACGCGTCCGCGGGCACATTGTTCGTTAATTCCTCGCGAAAGCGACGATTTTGCGTCGGGCGCCTGCTTTCAGGTGTTGCGACCTCCGTGTCCGAGCGCGGCCACATTACGAACGGTTCCGTGGCTGAAGATGTGCCGCGCGGGCGATCGAGAGGTCCCGGGACGACGCGTCCAAGAGATGAGAAGGAGGAGTTTATTTGCAAATTTATTACACGATCAGACTTTACGTGTACTAGCACGACTACGAGTACTATTACGAGCATCCATCCTTAATATGGTGTTTGTAAAACTGAGCGCAATAAAACCATGAACGTTCACCAACTAGCCCCCCTTCATTGTTTTACTAAATGAGCAGTAGCATACGTACGAGTGGGGGCACCCGTACGACTAGGAGCACTAGTACGAGTCGGAGCACACTGCTCACACAACACTCGAGATCTTCGTGGTTTGGGAGAGGGATAGTATGCTTAATTCTGCAGCCCATATGGGACCACGGCGCAATGTATTGGGGATGAGGGCGGGGGATGAAAGATGATGATAAAAGATGAAGATGATAAAAGATGCGGACGCTTACAGAGATCCGGGTGTCGCGAAAGTGAAACTTTGTCTCCGAAAGTGATCGCCCGAGGGTGCCGCCCCAGAAGAACGGCGTTTGAGAAGAGGAAGCTCTGTCTTCTCTCGTCGATTCTCGTCCTCCTGTTTGAGCTGTGCCATGCCAAGTATTGGCAAATCAGTTGTCCGGGAGCCCGGAAGGTGGAGGAAAGTTCAGGAAAGAAAAAAAAAAAAAGAAACATGTCATCTGCCCTTGTATGACAAGTGTTTACTTTCACGAACCTTCCTCCACCTTTTGCGGCCTTCTGTAGGACTGATTGGCCGTCTTCTGCTGCGTCCCTGTGCTTTGAGTTCTGCTAGCCTCCCGGTTAGCTCAGATTACTTCGTTACATCCATTGTTGCATGTACTGCACCATGAATCTGTGCGGGTACTTAATTTACTGAGTCATGGCCGTTATTTCGTTATATGACGTTTCGCTATAACGACGTTTGACTTGTATATAGACCGCTGGTCCATTCTTTGCCCCCCCCCCCCCCTTTTGTGGTTTCCGTTATTGTCCGATTGACTGTTATTATTTGATCTAGAGGAGACATTGCGAAAGCGGTGTTGCACTCTGCATGATACCGGGACGTGCAATCATTTCACATGTGCGGACAGTAAATTATAGGACGCGTCTTTACGTTTCCGTGTTTGTCTTAGGTGTGTGCGACATTTTCTACCCGGATAAAGTGTATAGGCCGTTTTGTATCCGCAGTTTATGTAGCACGTCTGTCGCGCGCTGCTTACAAACACGTTGATTGTATCAATTTCCTAGGAGCAGCGTTGAGATGTCGCGCTCCGAGTAACCACGAAAAAAAAAAAATAAGAGTGCGTGTCTGCGTTTCTTTCTTTCCCCATCCGCGCTTTCGTTTTATCGCACTGTAGCGTCCGCTTATAATGCCGGGCCTGCCTTTTTCCTCTTCTTGCCGCGACGTGCGCTTGCACGTTAGGCTGCGCAGCATTGCAGAGAAGCGCGCTTGACGCGCATAATGTATACGTACGCCGGCGGCAATTTTCACGACGGGTCGGACGTAATAGAAAAGGAGAAACAAACAAACAAACGAACAAACAAAGATGTGGAGGGGTAATTCGCCGAGATTTGCGAGTCACTAACGTTCAGTGAACAGCGTTTCGCTTTAATTTGCATGCCCGCGCGGAATTCCCAGTCGTTCGCCGTCGACAGCGAAGAGAGAGACGAGGCGAAGCGGAGGGAAAGTGCAATTGATTCTCGCGCCGACGCGCTCGGGGCGCGTGAAATATCGCCTCTCGCGCTTTCCCCGCGGCTTGCTTCCTCAAGCGGGAGGCGCATAACCTCCCCCTCCTCCCCTCGCGTGCCTGGTTGGACGCTCGTTCACGCGCCCGCTACAGAAATGCGTGCGCGACACGCTGAACGAGGCTGCAGCTGTTTGTCTCGTGTCCCGCCACCGAAGATCGCGTGTAATCACGCCCACGCCCGTCGCGGGCCCCTAGACGACACGTATATATAGTGTCCTCGCGTTATATCGGCACTTGTTTGCGTTGTCGTTTGACCGCGGCGTCGTTTACTTACATAGCGTCTCGCCAAAAGCGGGGGGTGTGCGTACACTTTGCGTGAACCTGCGCACCTCGACCCGGAAGATTTGCCGTGACAAAACGCCACCGTTGCCGCAGCTGCCGGGATACGTTATAGTGTTCGCCTTATTCGAGAGTCTTGGATTAGGGGGACACAAGCGGTTTGCGTACGCGAGAACTAGGGGCGACGCTACTGCGCATGCGCAGATTGCGACATAGGTGTGTGCGCATGCGCAGTACCGTCGCCCCCTAGTTATTGCGTACGCAAGCTCTCTATTGGCATGTCGGCCACGGCGGCCGCATTTCTATGGGGGGAAATGCGAATGGGTTGGGGTGCGTTTGGCAGACATTCTCAGATCATGAACAGCAGGTTGCCATTATCCCTCAAGAGAAAAGTATATAACAGCTGTGTCTTACCAGTAGTCACGTACGGGGCAGTAACCTGGAGGCTTACGGAAAGGGTTCTACTTAAATTGAGGACGACGCAACGAGCTATGCAAAGAAGAATGATAGGTGTAACGTTAAGGGATAAGAAAACAGCAGATTGGGTGAGGGAACAAACGCGAGTTACTGATATTGTGGCGACGAGCAACCACGTAGACCGGTAAAGTCTCGGGCTCTCGCAGGAGAGGAAGAACCGACACTCAGTCGTTTAGCGTAGCATACTTTTTTTTCTCCTTCGGAACGCTAGCCCGTGCCGGAGCGTGCCAGCCGCTCGAGCATCGTGTAGACGCGAGCGTCTACGTCATCTCTCGTGCGACGCCGATGCTGCTGCCCCTACAATATCTTAGTTGAAATGAAGAAAAAGAAATGGCCATGGGCAGGACATGTAATGAGGAGGGAAGATAACCGATGGTCATTAAGGGTTACGGACTGGATTCCAAGAAAAGGGAAGCGTAGCAGAGGGCGGCAGAAAGTTAGGTGGGCGCATGAGACTAAGAAGTTTGCCTGGCAACATAAAGCCCCTGCATCTACGTGTATGGAGGGGCTTTAGGGCAACATGGCCACAATTAGTACATGACCGGGGCAGTTGGAGAAGTATGGAAGAGGCCTTTGTCCTGCAGTGGGCGTAACCAGGCTGATGATTATGATGATGATTATGATGAAATGCGAAAACAGCCGTGTACTCAGATTTAGGTGCACGTTAAAGAACCCCAGGTGGTCAAAATTTTCGGAGTCCTCCACTACGGCGTGCCTCATAATCAGAAGGTGGTTTTGGCACGTAAAGCCCCACAATTTTTTCTTTTTATTGGCACGTGTGTATAGTTCGTGACCCCGTGTCTCGGAAGACGCGCGGCCGTTGAACTTGTCTGCGCGGGACTTCTTTGATTGTCGACTGGCACGCGTTGCCCCAACGGATAGGGCTGCTGCTCTGTACACTATTTAGAAACATATACACCCCCTTTGGGGCTGTACATTTGTCCCGCAACTATAATCGTCGTCTGCCTTGCTTGCGTTTCCTTTCTCGAAAACTCGGCGCTCGCTAATTTCCTGTCGACAAGGCTGTGCCACGCTGATAACGTGCGAGCCGTTCGTGACTCGGAAAGTACCGGGCTCGCAGCGTCAGAGAAAGGAAATTCGGCCAAGTCAGATGACGACTGTTGTTGTGGGACGAGCTAAACTCCAAAGTGCGTAAGTCTTTTGAAGAGCGTATGCTAATTTGCGCAATTAAGTCATTAAGGGCGTAAATTGCACGCGGACTCTTCCGCAAGCCGAGTTAAGTTTTGTAGCCTGCACGCGGGGCAAGCTGCGTCTTGTTGCGACTTGCCCGGTACGATGAGGACGACGTTTGTGTTGCGGGGCACACGTTTCGTTGTGATTTGCTACGCATATGTTTGCCGGGATTTATGCGAAGCGCTTCCGGACGCTCGAGCGTTAATAATATAAACCCCATACGTGGCCTATAACTAGCCGGATGTTTGCGTTTCTTCTGGCGATGGCCACATCGTTATCGAATTCGTACCAAGTGTTTTCGTCGTGCTGACATTGGTTATCAAAACGATTTAAGTCCTTCCGGTCAACGCTGTCCTTCGAGAAGGAAATAATGGGACCCTGCCTTCGCCATCGAGAACAATGCGAGTTCGTTGTCTTGGGAACTGTATGGGAACCTTTCGGGGGCCTTCGGAGGTATACTTACATGCATGATAATCGGCCTCGCCGTTTCTAAATCGATATCGTTCGGACTTTCATGACGTAAATAAATCGTTACGTCTTGTTTTTTGCAAAGCTGCGTCTTGTCACAGCGCGGCGACCTTCTCGTCTCCCGCGACGCCCACGGCCTTCGGTCACCTCCACGTCGCATAATGTACATACGTTGGTCGCAAAAAAAAAAAAAAGAAAAGAAAGAAAGAAAAAAGAAACGTAAGTGCCTGAGTATCGCGACGTCGTAACTGTTGCCTTGGAGACTCGTGGCCCGAATAATAAAAGCTCGCTCACTTTCAATGCCTCGTGGTGCCGGTTCAGTGTTTGATGAAGGCGCAGCGCGAAGTGATTAATTTCACCTTACACGTCATCTCCGTTTACCGCGGACGATTTGCAGTTGAGGGCTCGGGCGGAATCGCGTAAAATCGCGTGTACGGCATTTATAGACGTGATCGGGCTTTCGTATCAATGAGGTATATAATTACTGTGGTCACGCAAACAGAAAAAAAAAAAGAAAAAAAAGCTTACTCGCGTTTTGATCATGCGTGTCTGACACGAAAGAATACACACAGCTACGCGTATCGACGTTCCTATGTGCTATAAGGTTTGTTCGATTCAGAAAAAGGTGTACGGCAGCTCAAACGAAAAAAGTGTAGGGGGTGCCGGGCTGCACCCACTCGCTGCAAGGTTCAAGGGTGCAGTGCACCACGGCGGCACCTTGCCTTGCACTCCGTTCAATCGAGCACGGGGGTGCAGGGCGCACTGCTGCACCTCGGGGAATCGAGGGTCTAGGTGCAGTGCACCGTGAATACGTGCAGGAGGTGCAGAGAAACTTGGCTGAATCGAATAGACCTATAGTGTACTACGCGTGCCTCCTTTCACCTCTCCCTGCGAGAACGCATAACACCCGAGTGAAATCGGACCGCGATGTAGGGCGCACGTGGAGCGTCTAAGAGCTTCAAGAGCGTCAGCTCCGAGACAGCCCGCCGGTGGCAGCCCTTTAAAGGATGGAGGAGGATCGCAAGGAGGGACGGGGGCTATTCTGAGGCTACTCACGTGGATGATGGAAGCTTCGTACGCTTATGCGGCGTTCGGAGAGCACTCGCAACCAAAGTGTGCTCGCGTTCCAACTTCTCTTCGGCGGGTTCGCTTTGGGCGTGTGTCCACTTCGGCGTGTTTACTTACTTCGGCGTGTGTTTGAACGTGTATATTATACCTTGCCTTGTGCGCCTTCACCCAGACAAGCGTTTCCGGGTGCACTTCAGTATAGGCGGAGGAGGGCATTGTGGCTGAGAGCCAAGTTCAGGCTGGCCGATTTACGATGGGTGTATGCGCATATAGCACTGGACACGGGGCTGCTTCGGTCTGTGTAGGCGCGCGAAAGGAAAACAAATGGGCCCCGCAAGCGAAACGTGTTTGCGACCCGGTTTCGCGAGACCGACGTGTTCGCGCGCATTGCAGCTTATGTATACGACCGTGGCCTCCGAGACCGCACCGCGGCGCGCGCCTTAGAAGGTCGCGCGCCGATGCGATCTCGGAGGCGCATATGACAACCTGCGTGGAAAGTGTGTATACGCTCACCGGTTCGCGCTTGATCAGTTTTTCCCTTGATTTACGCCCAAGGTTACACCTGGATCAGTAAAGAGTTATTATTGTTAATATTGAAACGTTGCGTTATGTCGAATTAACCTGCTGCTTAATTGACACTTCGTGTCGTGAGACTGGACCGACTAGGCAACAGAGTGTATCGCGCGCGCAACAGTTTCTCGATCTCGACTTCCCTCTTGTTGCTTCGCAACGTACTCGCTGCGAGAAGCGAAACAAAAAAAAAAAAAGCTTCAGTGAGTGAGTGAGTGAGTGAGTGAGTGAGTGAGTGAGTGAGTGAGTGAAAACTTTATTGCGGTTTAGTAATTGTGTTCTTCTGCGACCGGGGCGGCTGCTCTGCCCGCTGCTTCGTCCGTCCTCTGTCGCAGTGGTCGGCTGCCCTCCACGGTGCAATGAGAAACCCACATTATACCACATAGCTTGGGCATGTCAACAAACTGACGTCGTCCCAATCATGTCGCACCCAAGTGCGCAGCAATGGGAGGCGCTGCCGACCGGCGACCGCTGCGAAGACCAGCTATAGGTCTAGAGCGGCGCGCGCGGCGGACAGCAGAAGCCAGCGGAACTAGCTTGAGAAAGTTGCTTGGTCAGGCCAGCTTGCGGATTTTCCTTTCTTTCTTTCTTTCTTTCTTTTTTGAAGGAAAAATTCTTTTAAAGAAAGGCTGAGAGGGCTCGCTTGCGGAAGCCGATGTAGCGAAAACGTATACTATAAAACTATAGCTTATATCTCTGCAACCATACTGTACCGACGCAACTTAATTGGTATCATTGTGCAGAGGAAAATTAAGAAGCCATTACTCGACCGTTCATGTGTCGCGGGCGTAGGTGGTGCTGTTGTCGCGCGACGCATGACGCAATTGGAACTAAATTTAGCCTCGCGCGCGGCGCTCATGGAGGCGTACTATAGCTCGACAGCGTATATTCGTTTGCCCGTCGGTGCAGGAATGATCGCACCTGAGAGAGCTCACTGTGCCATAGTCAGGTGTAACTTATCAAACTTAAACCGGTGTTCATCACGAGTTGAAAGGCCGCCAGACGTGCAATATGCTACCACAATTTTATGCCAGCTCGGCTATCTCTCTCTCTCTCTCTCTCTCTCTCTCTCCAATCCCACCACTCCGTATAGTGTCTTCCAGCGTCCCAGTTCAGCGTATCATCATCATCATCATCATCATCATCATCATCATCATCATCATCATCATCGTCAGACTATTTTATGTCCACTGCGTCACGAAGGTCTCTCACTGTGATCTCCTTTACCTCTGTCCTGCGCCAACCGATTCCAGCTAGCTCCTGCGAATTTCTTAATTTCATCACCCCACCTAGATCTGCCGTCTTCGACTGCGCTTCCCTTCTCTTGGCGCCCATTCTGTAACGCGAATGGTCCACCGGTTATCTAACCTACGCATTACGCGACCTGCCCAGCTCCATTTCATTCTCTTGATGCCAACTGGAATATCGGCTATCCCTGTTTGCTCTCTGATTCACACAGCATCTCCTCCTGTCTCTTAACGTTATGCCTAACATTCGTCGTTCCATCGCTCTTTGCGCGGTCCTTAACTTGTTTTCGAGCTTCTTTGTCAGTCTCCAAGTTTCTGCCCCACATGTCAGCAGCGGTAGAATGCTCTGATTGTACACTTTTTAACCATAACGGTAAGCTTCCAGTCAGGATCTGGCAATCTCTGCCGAATGCGCGCCAACCCATTTTTATTCTTCTGTAAATTTCACCATGAGCGCGTTCCACTGTAACTCATACAGGCAACACAAGCAAAAATAAGCCTTTGCGACGGAAAGAGCGCAAAGAACGGGGTACGAATCCAGGAAAGGCAGTCACAGCGCCGCTTCCGTTCTGTAAATGCCGCGTACACCGACTATAGCCCGAAAGCAAAAGTCCTTAAAAGAAAAAAAAGATGTGCATGGATATTTCGTTTCTTAAGCTCTCCAGCTCTCGAGAGCGGCCGTGCGTGCAGATATAGTTCTTCCAGCGTGCTGCATCCGAGCGATCATTTGGCATCGAGAGACGCGAGGTCTATGTATCGCTCCACCGTCAAAGACAAAAAACAGTCCAAACGGGCCCGATCGAAAGAACGCGATGTGCCGCAATTCAGAGGTACTTTTTTTTTTTTTCGCGGCGAATGCACTTTACGCACGAAGCGCTCGCCATTCTCCCCATATCCTGCTTCGCCCCCCTTTTTCTCGCGGAAGATGATCCCTTCGTTCGGCGAGGCAAGTGACAGCTCGCTGCCTTCAAAGAGTTGCGCGCGCGCCTCCTCTCCCTCCCTCTCTCCCTCATTCGTCCCTCTCCCCGCATTGCGCGGACTGGGAAGCTCGCGACTTGGCTCGGCTCGGCACCGCGCCCCGCGGCGCTTGGATCATTTCCACTATTCTTCCTCCCGTCTCCTCCCCTCTCTCTCTCTTACGTCAGGCCTAGCGACGCGTGCGGAAGCCGGGAGGAGCGCGCGCGTGGCCCGTCTCTCTTTTTGGCAGCGAGCAATTGGCGCGTGCTGTACTTCGCCGTGACGTGCGCGATCGCAAACAATGCAGCCTCTGCCCACGTTCTGTAGGAACGAGCGCCCGTCGCCGTCGCGTCGCGGATTCTCTTTGAGCCAGCGACGCCCCCCCCCCCCCCCCCCCCCCCCCCCCTGCGGCGTCTCACTCACTCGATACATTTCTGAAGGAAGAAATTGTGGGGGAGGTAGGGGGGGGGGTCATAACGCTGTATAGAGTGTTTACGTAACGCTTGAACGAGCGTTGAAGTTGTTCTTCGCGATAAATCCGGGCTGAACCATATTGTACTGCATAGATATTTGCACGAGTCTGGTCGGACCAGAGTTTGTAGGTCTGAATCCCCTCCCCGGCAAGAATTCAGCTTATTTTTTTCGCAAAGTACCGGGAGGGTGAAAATATTGTGGGAGGCGGGATCTGATAAGAGGCAAAATATTATTTCCTTAGTGTGAGCACGCAGCCTGAATTTATAATGTGGCCCGTGCAGTACGACCAACACTGTTTTTAAAGGCAAACTTCAACGAATTTCAGTCTGGCTAAATTGGTAATAAATGAGTGGTAGTATATATTACACGAGTAAACTTTGCAAAGCTGCTAGGGCTGGTAATTGTCTAGTCTATTTGTTAGCAGCGCTCTAAATAGCGCCCAAGCAGGCGACGTGTGCGCTTGTTCGCTATAGCGGATATGACGTAAGTACAAGCACTCGTTGCCTCCGAGATTACCTGAGCGAGCCTAGGGCAGCCGCCACTGGCGCCTACAATCTCGCAGGTCATGCCGATGGGCCGCGCGCGTTCTGAGTCATGCGTCACTTCCGGGTAGCTGTGATGGCGGCGCCTTCTTTTTTTTTCAACTTTCTGTATCAAAAACGTGTACCCTCGCGAGCTCCACTTGACGCATCCACTCGTATTTCAAACGTCAAATGTTGCACGGACGCTGCTCTCTATGTATAGGCTATCTGATAATACAGGCTTTTTACGTTGTCGACAATTTTGTTGCATCTGGCCTTTAATGACTGTAAGCTTGAACTGGACTGATAGTCTACTCCTTCGAGCAACCCGCATTCCGCAAAATTTCGTACCTTGCATGGCCCGTAGACTTTTGTGGCTGACTACACGTGCGGCGTTGGTTGACGTCCTTCAGGGGGTATAGCTATGCTATGGGGTATAGCATCGCTGTATGCGCACTCTTTGCGAGCCAAAATGTGTCCGTCTTCGGTCGTCTCGCATCCGTCCTACGATAGGATCATCGTCCGCCTGTTCGCGCGTGAAATCGTGCGCTGCGACCAAGACGCCGAGCGAAGGTTAGAGGAAGCTGTCGCCGTCTGTCATCTGCCGCCAAGGCGGCGAAGGCCGCTGCTTTTACGGGAAGGCCGGAGAGGCTTTCAACCGGCGACCGCGCGATTCTGAGTCATCGCCTTCAGCTGTCCGTGCCTCCTTTATGGTTTTCTGCCATCCAAATGTCTGGCTAAGCACTGCGGGCGCTACGGGAAGAGACCGATAAAAGTATCCTTTCGAAGCTTTGTTTCCGTTTACTTTGCGGCAATAGCTTCTTTATGAGACGATAGAACTAAGAAATGCAATTAGGTGTCATCAGCATTTTGTGTTCCTAGGGAAGGTCGAGCTCCGAAGGTCGAGGTTATAGTGTATACATTTTTCGAACATGGCTCCCAAAGCCGCGCGTGTCGGTACGTCGGTGTGACGTCACAGATTTCAAACTGATATCTCGTATTTGGGGCCTTGTGGCGCGGTAAAAGTTTCTGAAACTCGCTAACTTCACTCTTTGGCTCGTTTACAATACAATGTAGTTCATTTTTTTTTCGATAAAGAACGATTAACTAGATCCCCAGTAGGTGTCGTCACGATTTGACGTCACGGCGCGCTAGTGCGGGAACTTCAATGCGGCGTCGCCACCTGTCTCGTTTTTGTGTCCTTTTCTGGCTTTTTAGCGCGACTCTCGGGGTAATGCAGCGCGGTTGTGTTTTTGTACATTAGAAGGGTAATTTACTAAATGCAGCTAAACTTATCTCTTTTTAATGTCCCTTTAAATTTAGCTTAATTCTTTAGACGTTTTACACTGTAAAATAATTTACACCCTTTTTAAAAGTTAATAAGGGTGCAAATCGGTGTACAGCTCACATCCTTACACCGCAAAAAGGTGTGAGTTGTAATAGAGATTTACACGCTTCTTCACTTTTAAAAATGTGTAAATTTATTTCAGAGTATAGGCTGCCACCAGATGTCTTCGCAGTTGAGGCTTTGTACAGCAACAGGATTGATGTCTGAAAGGAGGTCCGGATCTGTGGAGACGGGGCCGGATTTCCCGTGAGTTACAGATTGACGTTTCGCAAACAGGAATCGACAGTGTACACTAGGCTGTGGCGACATGTGAGGTGGTGCGCGCTCCTCCGCGAAATTACTAATGTTGCACACGCGAAGCGCGTGCGGCATAGAAATGCAAATAAGCGGCACGAGGCTTCTTTGGAAAAGTATTATTGGTCGTGCCTTCGTGATTGCTCAACGCTGATACTTCGAAGCGACATCAAAGTGACAATTCCCTTTAAAATGAACGACCCTTACTTTCTTGGTTAAGCTCAAATATAGTGAACTCATTTGCGACACTCTGTAGCTGTGTACCTATATAATTGCGTTCTGAGCCCGTCGCGGTGGTTCAGGTACTGCGACGTCGTGCTGTTGAACATGAAATGAGGGTTCGGTTTCCGCGGTGGCATTTGGATGAGGGCGGCTTGAGGAAAAAAAAAAACACACACACACCGCTCGTGGTACGAACTTCGGAAGCTCGTGGAAAGTGATCTCAGTTAATGCGGGGAATGCCATTATATAGGCCACCGTCGTGGTGGCTTAGCAGCTTTGGGTGTTACGCTGCTTAGCACGGTGTCGTGGGCTGGGATCCGAAATCTCGGTCGCGGCGGCCGCATTTCGACGAGGGCGAAATGCAAAGACACCTTTGTGCCGTCATTCGTTGCACGTTAAAGATCCCCAGGTGGTCAGAAGTAATACGGAGTCCCGCCCCCACTGCGATGTGCCTCATAATGAGATCGTGGTTTTGACACGTAAAGCCCCAGATTTTAACTCCAGCATAGGACGTCTGTCAAACGGAGGCGGACGTTTGGGACTGAAGCGCCGGCAGTCAGCTAATTGATTAAAAAAAAAAGAGAGAGAGAGAGAGCATCTGCTGGGCATTTGCGTTCCAAAACCACGATAAGAGGCACGCGCCGTACAGTGGCAGACACCTGATTAATTTTGACCATCTGTGGTTTCTTATAATCTGCACCCAAATTTAAGTGCGCGTACCCGCCGTGGTTGCTCAGTGGCTATGGTGTTGGGCTGCTGAGCACGAGGTCGCGGGATCGAATCCTGGCCACGGCGGCCGCATTTCGATGGGGGCGAAATGCGAAAACACCCGTGTGCTTAGATTTAGGTGCACGTTAAAGAACCCCAGGTGGTCAAAATTTCCGGAGTCCTCCACTACGGCGTGCCTCATAATCAGTAAGTGGTTTTGGCACGTAAAACCCCAAATATTATAAATTTAAGTGCGCGAGCGTTTTTCGCATTTCGCCCCCCATAGAAATGCGGTCGGAATCGAACCCGCGACCTCGAGCTGCGCAACGCCATCTGGGCGTATACCGCCGACGGTGCACTTAAAATTTGAGCGTATAGTTCTTCCGGGGCACATTAACTTGAATATACTATGGTTAAATTCGCTCGTCGCCATTTGGGCGGTTTTTTCTTTGCACGTTCCGCGACTGTCTGCTGGCGTGTGTTGGCAATTTGCCACGTGTCTCTCTCTCTCTCTCTGTTATTTTTTTTTCTTCCTGCTAGGAAAACTGGCCGCGCACCACCATGAAGTGCTGGCCAGACAAGGAAGTTATAAAAAGGTTTATAAAGTTAGAAAGCTGCATGCAGTGCTATCTGGCTATTCCCGCCATCTTTTTTTTCTTTAACAATGAATCTCTCGTCGCGGGTGCACTCTGTTATTTGAGCTGATGTATGCAAACGTCGTTCTGGTGCGCAGAAAAAGAAATTTGCATAAAAAGGAAAAGCTCGGTAGGAGCTCAGTAGCGGGTTCTGCTGGTTTCTGGCTTCCCATTTCTTTCTTTTGTTTTCTATAACGGAGACGCAACGAACATAAAATGGGGGGGCGAAATCTGGAATGGAGAAAAAAGTTCGCGTTAAACTGCTCGTAGCGTGCAGACCGGTTATATGAGCGCGACGTATCCGTTGTTCCGCTGGCGCGCGCAGATCCTTAAAGTCACCTCCCCCCCCCTCCCCCGCGCGCGCATTTGCCCGGTGCGCCGTTCTTGCTGATAGCGAGTTGGCGTGAAAAAGAAAGGAGGTCCGTTTCAGGTTGGGAACTCGAGTATCCTATATGGCGGGTGATCTGGGTGGTTTCGGACGACCGAGCCGAGATGCTCGAATTGCGTGCTATATTCGTGCGCAAGAGAGAGTGTGTGTCTGTTCCAACCCGCGCACACGTACACACACGCACGCGCGCACGCACTTGGTTTGCTTGCCCAAAAGTTTCGGTCAGTCCACCGACCGAAACTGTTGGGCCAGAAAACCGAGGATAACCCGTGAAGTTCTGCTTCTCATCTTACTAGATGCGCTTGGCCCACCGAAAAGTCCGGTCGAAATATATAAACGAAAAGGAAAACAGAGGCGCTCGAGTTTTGTTAATCACGACCGTATAACGCCAGCAGCTACAATGAAGCCAATGACACACACGCACACGCGCACGTATATATATATATATAAATATATGGAAGCTCCCGTTTGAAATTATGTTTCAAGAGCAGTGCGCCTGGCTTGGTCCGAAATATGAATCATGCGCTGCTCTTTCTTTTTTTTTTTTATTTTTAAAAAGTTACCTCGATAAAGGAAAAGTCCACCTTGCAAAGGTTGGAATAAAAGCTAAAGAAGCGCCTATACGTGCTTGGCGGTTGCGTGCTTTCTTGAAGCATCAGCCCTCGCAAATTTGGCTCACGCGAGAGGCAAGGATAAGACAGCGCTATGTGGCGCGATGTCTACTGCATACAGTGCGCGTTCTAACATTTTTGTTTCGCGGCTGTTCCCCGTATAACGGTCACGGTCACGTGGCTGCCTCCGGCGCTGGGGTTACTGGTGGTGACTCGCTAACGGTCGCTGCAAAGCATGATTGTATATATGGTGTTGGGCTGCTGAACACGAGGTCGCGGGATCGAATCCCGGCCACGGCGGCCGCATTTCGACGGGGGCGAAATGCGAAGAACACCCGTGAACTTAGATTTAGGTGCACGTTAGAGAACACCAGCCGGTAGAAATTTCCGGAGTCCTCCACTACGGCGTGCCTCATAATCAGAAGTTGGTTTTGGCACGTGAAACCCCATAATTAATTTTTTTTTAGGCGAGTGTGTGCGCTTAGGGTGGCGCCGGGTGCACAGCGGGCAGCACAGATTGTGTGCACAGGAGATTATCATAGCGAGGTATGCGTGTATGGGCTTTTGATTGCTGCACGGTGCTGTTAGCCGTGGGATGACCTGCATGGCGAACTGGGCGATTATCTTCTAGCCTTTGACCAATTAACGCGCCATGTCTAAACTTCGTGGTCACGCATCAGCCAATATCGTCGTCACCAGTGGTTGTTGTTGATGCCGTGAGGATATCGGCTGCGGGCGCGGATCTAGCCTCGCTATAATTACCGGCTGCAAAGCCTATACGAAAGTTCTCACATTGATTTTAAACTATCTTTGCACCATTGCCCTGATCGTGCGCCCATATCCCTTAGAAATGCAAAGTCGCTGCCACATTTGGTTTTTCTTTCCCGTGGCAACCGGGTAACGCGTTCTTCGCGTTTCATTATGCGAATTTAAACAGGGGCAGAACTAAACTTAGCTACTTTCACTTAGCCCCTCGACGCCCGCACATCACCGTTAAATTACACCATTCCTTCCACCCCGACAACGTGGCGTCGAGCTTTTATTTATTTTCTTTTTTTTGTTTTGCTCGTGTCAGCCGTTGTTGGAATAAACAGGGGGCATTAATTACCAGCTACTAACCGTATTTTGCAAATGGTCGCGCCATCTCTTAACAGACAAATGAACTAAACCTGTGTGCGCTGATTTGCGTGGGCGGCGAAGCGCGGGATATAAGGATGGAGGCAGAGAGAGAGCGGCCTGTACGTACACTCGGCGGCGAAAGTTTACGAGACGCAGGATTTGCGAAAAAGCCAAACTTTCGCGAAGCCTGCGTACGTAGCGTCTAATTAAAAGCGTTGATCCGTAGTAGCTCCTGCGAACTACACTGCGATCCATTAAATTAGAGAAGTGTTACACCTTAACAGAGAAGAAATCCGAGTTTTTCGTGAAACCCGTGCCCCGTAAACTTTTGCGGGTGACTGTATACGTAGTTCTCGTGCTGGCAGAGGAGGCGCCCGTGCCCTTTGCTGCTGCTACTGCAGCTCCCGACAAAACGGACACGTGAGATGGGTCGGATTTATTTTCCGGACAGAGAGCTTCCGCGACCGGGCATATGATCGAAGAACTCTGCAAGATGATCGGTGGCGATCAATCAGGCACCGAATCTCCCGCGGGGCAGCAGTCGAGTTGGCCGGGCTCTGGGCAAGAGACGTTTGCACGCGGAACAGCTTTTCGCTCCCACACGAAAAAGGAAAGAGGGGGAGGGGGGGGTTGAGGGGGATGTGAAAGAAAACAGATGGCGTCTCGCTAGCGGACTGGCGGAGCCACTCTTTCTCGCCTCGAGCACGCGGGGTCGTATCTCGATGGCGCACACTGGGAACTTGCACTGCCCCAGTCAAAAGTATGCAGCGCTGGCGAAGGTCGCCTAAGCAGCGACTGAATTCAGGAAGCACGTTTGCTTATAATTTACGATTTATTCTATGATTTCTTTTTGTGCACGTATACGTAAGCTCGCTGCTAATGGTAGGCTTAGCGGCGCTGCTATCGTAAAACACTCTTATCGCGACGCCGGACATTTGACAAAGCAGTTGAGCTCTCGGCCTTAGGCGTTCGCCGTTATTCATGCGAGAAGGCGCGTATGATCAAAATAATAAGTGAAAGAATCAAGCTAGCTAGATGTGTAGAGCACACTTCACTTCTTGAATACGTATGTTAGGTAACTCCTAATGTGACTGGAGACCGGATGTGCCGATAGGAAGCCCTGTTAACGCGGCGAAAGTTGGGCCGCGTCGCGTTAAAATTGGCGCAGCAACTCCCCGTGACGAGATAGTTTGTCGCACTTAGTCTTGTCGAGGCTAACTGATAAGTTAACCATTTATGAGAATCACGTTTTACTCGAAAACGGAATTAAATCTGGCAACTTAATTCTGACTTTCTGCGCGGAAGTTGTCCTTAGTGGCCGTGTATATATACTGAATAACGACTCATTTTCCGATCTTACCTCCCGTCGCGATAAGTGACCGATCCCGGCGATAACGACTGCGAGAACAATTGAGGAGAACTGAGGCAGCTCGGTGTCTCGACCCTCAAAACCATTTCAAGGAATCATTTCAAGGAACAACGATCACAAGGAACGCACAAGAGATATGGACGGTTCCATTTAATTGAATTTGATAAGGAAAGACACGCGGACACTCACTCACGCACACTCTCTGTCTCTCTCTCACTCACACACACTCTCACTCATCACTCACACACACTCTCTCTCATCACTCACTCTCTCTCACTCATCACTCACTCACTCTCTCTTCTCAATCGCGTGGCTGCAGCCTTGGCAACGCTGCACTGTATTCTTCTCGAGGTCGAGTGCAGATTCCCGAGTGCGTCTATGCGGCGCTTCGTGTGACGGAGGCTGGGACGTCGCTTCGGCTGCCGAGTTGGCGACGACGGAGCGTCCCCACCGCCTGTGTTTGTCCTACTCGTCTCTCCGAGCTTCTTCTTCTGCACTTGGACTTCCCGGGCCGCCGTGGCGGAGTGTTCTCCCCCTTTTGTCTTCTCTCCTTCTGCATTTCTTGTTCCTATATCGTGCGTGAAGACAGCCGGATCGCGTGGGATCGAGTGCGTGCGCTGCAGCCCGGTCGTATAGCTGTGGTGTTTCCGCTTGTATTGTCGTATGGCGTGAAGCGCAGCCATCGGTGCTGTGTTGAGCAAGCCCTCGCTGGCCCTCAAAGTCATTTCAAATGAAAAACAAACAAACAAACACGCGAACAAAGAGAGCGTACATTTTCGGTTCTTAAATAATTCAATGCTTTGTATACACACACATCTTGGTCGTTTTCGTTGTTGCTTCTTTGTTCATACCTCTTCGTCGCAGCTGTTGCTTCCCACTATACGAGACGCAAAGTCAGGTTTATAAGAGAAATTTAACGGATCCTCGAGAGGTTTCTAGCATGTTACTCCGGAAGGGTAGGATGGAAACTGAAACAACGTGCGCGCTTCGCAACAAAGAATACACAGCAAGATAGCAAGGTCGGCGAGTTGGTCAGTGGGGGTTAAAAGTACGATGAAAAAGAATACACAACATACTTAAAGCTTAACACTCAGCTAATGTGTCTCATTGAGACCACTGTCTCTAAGAAATCCGATAGCTTTCGGCACCAATTTCTTCGATTATGCGAGCAGCGTAGCAGCCTTTCGTTCCAGCCTCAAGAGGGCGCGGGTGTCCTTCCGTCCTCGCGGCTTTCCTCACCGTTCCTTTGATCGAGAGATTGGTTTGGGCGTCGGTGTCGGCAACGAAAGGTAGCCGGCGCTTGGACCCTGTGTCTGCGCCGCGGGCACACCGCGCGGCATCCTCCCTCCCCCCGGCTTTTGTGCTACGCGAGAGAAAGAGCGACGATGTGAACCGTGCAGCGTCGTGGAAGCAGGCGCCGACAGCGTTGAGGATGCCCTGGCAGCTCTGGCGGCGCTTTTACTTTGGCTCGTATCTCTGTACCTTACTTTCGTGTTCACTCTGCAGTCTGTGGTGACGAAAGTTAACAACTCAAATCGTTGTAGGCGCATACGCGCACCTTCGATATTCGGCGTTGTGCGCCATGCCCATCCTCGAATATGGCAAATATAGGTTCCTCGACGAGTCGTCGTGAAGTGCTGAAATCAGCTCTGAACAACCAGGCATCCCAGATTCACTCCGTTTGCTGCCTCGATTTTCTTTTTTTTTTTCCATGTTGTGGTCACACTCGAAGCGTTGTGCCGGCTGTCGTGGGCGCACGCTCTGTGGCATCCTTCCTCCTTTAAACTCCGTCCGAAGTCCGAAAAAAAAAAAAAAAAAGCTCGGTTTTAGACAAAGGCGTCACCGTCTTGATCTGTTTTCTTTCTTGTCCTTTATTTTTTTTTTTCAACAGCCACATCGACCCGCACTTGTCCAATGCGCCGGCCAGTCGCGTGTGGACGTCACGCGCTAGCTGAATTCACAGCACGTGCGCCATCTCTCTTGTCTTCCCGCGGCACTGCACGGATTTAGGTGGGACGGGGTTTCCGTCTTTTCGCCATATGTATATGTGCCGACTTCGCGCGTCACCCTGAGAAGCGGACAATGGAAGTCTCGCAACGAAGTCGGAAGAAGGACTCGGCTGCCGCCATATAGGGAGCGGAGCGCGCACGCCGAAAAGAACCCGCAGCTCGATTGCCGCGTCGCTCTTTCTTTCGTCCACCGTTCCGCAGGCAGCGCTGCCAAATGCACGCCGCGAGCCTCGGGAAGCAAAGTGAAGAGAGAGACGCTCGATCGTTCTTTCGCATATACGCGTCGAAACGTCGTGATCGAACGTGTAACGCCTTTTGTGTTGCGCGCCGAGCGGGCCGCGGCGCGGACACTTTGCAAGCGGGCGCCCACGAATTCCGTGGCCCGTTCTCTCTCTCTCTTCACCCCGCCGCCCTCCACCCATCCCCAACGAGCGTGTAACTCGTGCCTTTCGCTGACTCGGGTCGTGCTTTCGCCTTGGAATATATTGCGTTGAATCCGCCTTTGTTGGCCGCATAATGCGCGCTTGGGGCGTGGCATGCAGCAGCGCCGAGTAACTTTTTCGTGCGTCACAGCGTTACACACCTGGGTTGTGAGGGGCGCCGCCTGGCGGGCAGGCTTAGAATTAATTTTTTTTCGGCATCTCTGGGTTCACCGTTAACGTGTGTTATATAGGTATACGCCCGAATCTCGCCATGCGCGCGTTTTTTTTTTTTTTTTTTCGTGTTCCACCCGCGTAGGAAATGCGACCGGGCGTTCAGCGAGGGGGACGTCTCAGCCGCGCTGAATTAACGATCAAGGATGATTCAAAACGCTATACCGTTGCGTCCAACAAAAGATGCGCGTTTGGGAAAGATGTTGGTTCGGGTGTATACATACTGTGCGAACGTTTGGGCGTCAAGCGGCATTTGGGTCAGCAGGCGGGTAGCGGTCTCTATAATTGCGTCCTGTATAATGCAGGCGGCCTAAGACTGCATGCCATGTCTTTTTCATATCTTATAAATCGAACATCGTTATAACGAAATGGGATATAATGAAGTGGCATTCTCCTTGACATCCACATAAAAATTCATTGTGCAGTACTTGCAGTTATCGTTATAACGAAGTAACGGATATAGTGAATTCTGGCTTCCCCTTCCGCATCGTTATAACGATAGATAGATAGATAGATAGATAGATAGATAGATAGATAGATAGATAGATAGATAGATAGATAGATAGATAGATAGATAGATAGATAGATAGATAGATAGATAGATAGATAGATAGATAGATAGATAGAATTTGTTTGAAGGAAGGCCGAGAGGCCGGCCTGAGTCTGAGTGAAACCTCGTTATAACGAAGTCGATTTGTGCCATCATGTCAATGCTGCCGAATCCCTTTCCTAGCGAACTCAGAAGGGTAACTTCTGCAGACACGGCTATGAAATCGACAGCTGTAAAAATCAGAACACTATTATTACGAGAGCGAGTCACACATCCTTTATTAAGTTATAAGTTATACAAAACTCTTGTCTCGGTTTTTTACTTTTTTGGGGGTGGGGTGGGGGGAGGGGTCTCTATTAGATAGCCTCTCACTCCGTAACCGCTGTATATGACCCCCCAATTCTACGAACGTGCAACAAATCATTAATTGTAATATATTTTAATGGGACGTCACGAAAATTGGTGGGGGGTGGGGGGGGGGAGGGGGGCTCGCGTTGCATCGCCGATGCGTGGGTTGGTGGGCGCAGTAGTCGAAGTCGCATCGTCATCGCCTTGTCGAAAGCTTTAGACGACGGGATAATAGGGGGCAAGAACGTTATAAAGACGCTGCGCGTTCTAACAGAAGCGCAACAGAAGGGTATACGAGACACGAGTTCAGAAGACTACAGCGCAGGACCAGGCTTATCATCCCGTGTGAAATGTTCTTTTTTTGGGGGGTGGGGGGGGGGTTAAGGGTGCGTGTTATAGACCGGTCGAAGGGCCCATTCGCTTTTATTGGTGCAAAATCTTTTAAGTCCATAATGAAATAGAACAGAATGGCTTATGCGGCGTGCGCCCAGTCTTCGGCGAGACGCGGTCATTTGTACGGCTTGCGACTATGCGACCAGGCTGGCCGGCATGTGTGCGTAGGTGATTTGTGCTCACTACACCTACAATTTTCGTGACGTGCAGGTAACTTGTAAGCATGACCCTACGCCGTCAAGAAGCCGCGCTCTCTCTTATATTGCACGCATTTTGAAACGGTCACTTCAAAGGAGGATGTAATCAGTGGCGATTTTTTGCGCGTTCAAAGAATGCTGAAACTGCACTGTATAGAGTTACAAGGTCGGCAGCTATATGATGAAGCAAAAAAGAAAGAAAGAAAAGTCAGGGTTACAAGGTCGGCAGCTATTTGATAAAGCAAAACAAGAAAGAAGAAAAAAAAAAGTCGGGATATAATTTTTTTTTTGTCACTACCTCCTTTGAAGAGTAGTCGAGTACATGCGTGCTACAGAAGAACAAAAAATAGCGCGCACCTTTGAATGAACGAATCGACGACGTGCTGACGTCGCACACGGCGCTTTTTTTTAACGCGAGTTGAACAGCGTGCTAACGTCAATACTCGGGTTTTGAAGGGAATAGGACGGTTTTCCTTCTCGCGTTTGATTTATCCGCATGTCGCTCCGGAAATGCTCCCGCTATTAGATTTTTTTTCTTCCTTTCTATCCGAGGGCGGACAAAATGGCGAACGCGCTATAGCGCCCGTCTCGTAACGTTGGCCCAAAAGTGTAGTAGCGCACAGCGAGCTCTAGTCAGCTCCTCAATCTTGCAGGCGCAATGATTTTTCACGGGGTCCTTTGTCGATCGGCGACGAGCAGTGGTACGGCGGTGACGAGCGTCGTTTCTAAAAATAAAAAAAAAAAAAAAGAGGAAGGGAGAGATTCGCTGCTGTCGCGCGGTGGATGCCATGTTTCAGAAAGGGGAGGGGGCTCGCGGTCTTTAGCTCCGCTTCGCGATGGAGATAAGCGGGATGAATGGGGGAGGTCGGGCGCCTGTGTCCTCCCCCCCCTCCCCCTCCGACCCATCTACCTCTCCGTCCCGACCGCGCCGCTCCATCGCTACGCGTCGGCCGTACGCGACGACGAAGACGTAGAGGAGGAGGGACGGCACGCCGATAAGGACCGAATGGCGCGGAAGAGGAGGTTGTCGGCGCGACTCCTTCTTTATCGCGGGTTGCGCCTCGCGAGTCTTGGGGAGGCGGGAATGACGTGGCGGCGGCGGCAGCCTGCCTGCTTGCTCCGGAAATGTTCGCGGTCTCCTTCGAGGTCTTCTTGCGTCCGGTAGCGAGTGTGCCCCCCCCCCCCCGGAAAACTTCTTCCAGGCTTGGTCCGCGCTTGCTCGTTCGGCACCACCGCGGGTCCCGACAGGAAAGCGAGCAAACTGTACTCATTTTTTGTTTTCCCCTAGAGTTACTGCATATGTGTCCCTCACATACAGTAACTCTACCTTTTCCCTATAAGGTCTGCGACCTCCTGCAGACTATACTCCGAAATTCCGCGTATTTGGCGACGGTCTTGTGCTGGCTTGTCGTGACGAGGGCCGAGTCTAGTGACACGGGTTAACTTTTCCTCCGTACACCGATGCCTGTATGTGAAGGCCTCGCTCGCGATCCACCGAGCAGGTGAATTGGCTGGGACGGTTGTCCTCCGAGCGGCATATGCTGGCGGAAGCGCAACGAGGTGCTCTGAGAACGGGCCAGCGGACGTCCGCCAGATTCGTGAGATACCTGCAGATGCCACGCGACTACGCCAGAAAAGTCGCCGGAGAAGTCACCGCACGGCGTCTCCTAATGCAGCGTTTAGGCTAAAGAATGACGTAGCTTGGTGGCAGCGGCTACTACCCCGTTTCTAAGCTGTATATTCTAGTACGATCAATATGGGGGTGAAGACTGGAGATGACTCAGCTTTCCAGAGTGCTGAGGATGGGGAGCAGCCAACGCCGTGGCGAAGATGCGGCCAGTCGCGCTGCAATGTTGCGTGTATTCGCGGGCTTCTATGACGGTAGAAAAAAAAAAACTTTTGCGTAGCAAGTATTGAGCAATATAAAGCTGTATAGGGAGTTTTTCATGTTGCTCTACAATTTTCTCATTGACACTTTTGTCTAATTATAGTAATTCATAAGATATTGAACTAATTAATACTAATTATGGCATTAGGCGGAACGAAAAAAAAATACTCTATCTCCAAACGACTGCAATCAACGTCACCTTTGTCCTGTCCAGCTCCGTGGCATTTGCATATTGTAAAATTTCGGCGCATGGCAGTTGGGACGCCCTGTATGATGATGATGATGATGATGAACCCCTACCGCACCCTGTATATTGTGCAGCTCTTGTGACTGCTTCCTCCTCTTCGTGTTCGCCAGACGAACGCTTTTGCCGCTTTCTGTGCTATACTGCGTGTCACCTAGCATGGATTTTCTTTCGCTTGCTATGTGCCTTAGCCCTCCCACGGTGTGTCAACGTGGACTGCGCCCCCCCCCCCCGCTTTTCGAAATTAAGCACCCAATTTCGAACGCTCCTTGCACACCCCTTTCCCCCGCGTACTCGTCCACGCGTGCAGCGCGTAAATGTCAGCGCGGCCTTGCCCTTCTGGCTCGTGTATGTCCCGACCTTAATACGACGGGCAAGGGAGAGGGGTTTGGGCGGGCTCGCAGCAGCTGCGCATGAGACGGGACATCTTCAATTGCTCATTACCGCGGTGCTGACCTTCGCTTTTACGTGGATTTTTGCTTTTCGTATTTCTTTTTTTTTTTCTTAGATCGCTAACGATACCGCCTGTGAGCGCATAGCGGTAGAGCTTGCAGTTGCACTCGGTATATGTAGGCATTTAAGTTGGAACAGCGTGCATGAACTGGTCAAGAAAGCTCCATCGGTTTCCGTTTCAGTTCATTTCGGGCAATCAGAGCTGTGTACCTTCGATGTCCAAGACGACGGCTTCTTGTCTGCGCGTCAGAACGAGAACACGCCTCGATATCGCTTGGCGCCATGTCTATGTCAGCTTTTGACGAAAAGTCGAAATGTTACTGCGATATTTTCTGTCTTGAAGAAGGAAAAAAAGGAACTGCTGAAATGAAGTAAGTCAGATTCACGTCCTTCTATCACGAATTATGACTGAGTGTTTTTGAGGTTTCCAATTATGTCCAGAAACACGACGCAATATACGCAGAAAAAGAAATCTGACGTTTAGCATGAATATTTATGTAAGGTCAGAGTAGACGTCGACTAGTCAGTAGTAATTACGGCTAGACGTCTAGTCGTAATTACGTCTGTCGTGTGACGTCTAGTCGTTCGCAACGTGGTGGACGCGGTTCGAACCATGAAACCGGGAACTCAAAGAGGTGCGACGTGATGCTAACACATTTCTCTCACATTTACCGCTAAATCCCGTTGGGTCTTTCTTTTTTTCTAAATCTTGTCACTAGCCGAAATATTCAACTAAAGTAAATTGCGTCTCATGTACTACGCCCGGGCGGTGTGCAAACTTCTTTAGGAGGGAGACTGCCGATGTCTCTTTAGCGCGGCGGCAAGTCCCTAAAGACGATGTGATCTTCTGCGTTGTCAACAAGTTCCTAACGAAGCGGCTTATGTCCTTTGGCGTCGCCATAATGACTCACTATATACTGGCTCGCGCTGCGTTCTATGAGCGATGATCGGGCTGCACCCTCCTGCCACCCTCGCCTCCCGCACCCCCCAACCCCTCTCGTCGTATCGTTCTCTGGCCTCTCGTGTTCGGGCCGTCGCGCTCGCGGCTTAGCGTCGAGAGGAGACTGCGACACTCATCTCCGCATCAGTGCTAATCGCGCCCGCGTATAAATCTCGGGGTAAACGAGGGTGGTGCCGACTTTCCTCCCCTGTTCGGCGCATAAGTGGGCCCAGTTTCGAGCCTGTGAAGTTAGGCTGCTTTCCTTCCTTCTTCTTTTTTTTTTTGTGTGTGTGTGTGTGCGTGTGTCTGTCTGGGGCGAGGGGGATTAAAGGGGGGGGGGGTGGCTGAGCCGGCTGATTTGAGTGAGCAGACACGCTGACTTATTAACCCAACACGGAGCACGTTTCTGGCTCGTCGCTAGGCGATGTTCCGATATTCTTCAGTCCGTCTCGATCTCCTTAGGGTTAATCTGTAGCGCCAAACAGTTTGGTCTAAGAAGGATCGTGGTAGAAATATTGCCAAACGATATGAGTCCACAATAAAAGGCCACTGGAAGAAGCGAAAGAGAGAAAACAGGCAAGGTTGCGTAAATTTTCGCCGTCTGACAGAGGTATCCCCCCCCCCCCCCCCGTTTTAATCTAACGTTTTTAATAAGGACCTAGCGGGAAAACATGCTGGGACGGGTAAATGTTCGTGGGCTGACAGATTATTTTTTTCTTTCCTTTTTATAATAAGGATTTACGCAAGCGTGCGCTAATTACGCAGAATTGCGGGAGCACCAAAGAAATCTGCCCGGTTATAAACCACCATTGCCCCCCGGAGAAAAGTACGGCGATCTGCCCCCGGGGTTAATTTGAGAAAAGAGCGAGATGGGAACAAAAAAAGAAAAGTTAATGATTGTCTCGGCCTTCAGTGCGTCTTCATTCTCCCGTCCGCCCAGCGGTGGCGTTGTTGGAGCCGTGTAGTACGTTGCAGGAAATCGGCTGAAGTTTGCGACATAGTCTTCCAGTTGTCGGAAGTGTTGCTAAAAAAAAAAAAAAGAGAAAATAATGCTCCGAGAGAAAGCCTTTAACCTTTGGGTCGGTAATTGCGTAATAAACCGGACTTTTTTTTTTCAGTCCTATCCGAGCGCGGAACACGATATTGGCCTGGTCACGGTAGTCAGTGTGCTGTTTTCATCGAATTTTCTCTTCTTCCTTTCTTTCCTGTTCACTTTCTTTCTTTCTTTCTTTCTTTCTTTCTTTCTTTCTTTCTTTCTTTCTTTCTTTCTTCGATGAAGGACCCCGTGGTTAAGCAAGAGTTGAGAGAGAGAGAGAGAGAGAGAGAGAGAGAGACTAGTTGTTATTCCGCGACTGATAAACTTGGGAAGCGCAGGCAGACGACAGTGATGACTCTGTCTGTCCTGTCGTCTGTCTTCCGCCCGCGAGTATAATATTGACCGCGAGGTGCTGCATAAAGAAGAGAGAGAGAGATAAGGAAGGCAGGGATGTTAACCAGTCAAGAGTCTGGTTGGCTACCGTGCGCTGGGGGGAAGGGAGAAGAGGAAGATAGAGAAGGGAGAGAGAGAGGATATAGAGGCGTGCACAGACAGTCATTGAATCATAGTCGCTCTTGCAAACCAGACGTTCTCAGAAAGCACAAAAGGGCCTTCACTACCTTCTGAGCCGATGATCGGTGGGGACTGTGCTCTAGTACTTGCTGTCTGTTCACTCAAGGGACGATCATCTAGTTTCCTCCATGTGTTGGACATAGATTATCTTCGTACTTCAAATTGAGGACAGAAAGCACAATATAAAAGACAAACTCGCAGCGTAAGTGCTGCACCAACAGAGGTCGGCGGTATGTTCGTCGCCATTCGCGCTTTGCTTCGTTTTTAGCGTCGCTTCTTGCGGTAGCCAGCGGCAACCCTAACCGCTCCGTCGTCGTCATGGGGGTTGAAATAAACGGCTGCACTCGCTCGTGTTTTGAGCGGAAACGACGCCAAAACGAAGAAGGATCGCCACTTGGGCGAGTTGGTACTGGTTGAACATCTCTGTGTATCTTTGTGTGAACATAGGTTTGTGTATGCCTTCCAATAAAGTTATTTGTGAGTTCGGCGCTGTCCGGAGTGTTCCTGCCTTCTGTCTTCGTCATTTTGTGCTGTCCCTTCGAGATGTTCAGCCAAAACGAAGCACCAGGGCGTGAGGAAAAGCCGAGGATGGCGCATCGCACGTTTTAGCGACCAGGCGTGCACCTCACTGGTCCTGCGTATAGGCAGACGATCCTGACAAAAGTTTCTTTAGGACAGCCTGTAAAAAGTCCACTGACATTTGTCTGCAGCGGGAAGTGACTGTCTCTCTAAACGAATTACGTAAACTTCCGTGTACAAGTTCTAGAAACGGTTTGTAAGCTAGTCTATACGGACAGACTTATCGCCTCACACTGCTCCACGAGCATTGTCTACAGAATGTTCATTGACGGTCTGATGACTTATCGTCTTAAAAATTTTAAAGATTAGAGTATATTGAGTGTTTGCTCGCAAATGTCAATTGGGTTTCTATATAGTGTGTATAGCATCATCTCGCACTCTTCAACGATTATTGTTTACAGAATGCATACTGGCAAATTCTACGAAATGGTTTGTAGATGGTCTGTAGACTGGCAAAGTCTGTTTTTGTAAGGGTTAATTATATATGATCGAAACTCCACCATTCGGTCGACAGCAAAGTGTGCCTCCTTATACGCGGCAAGGGAGACGACGTGCGTTCGGTCGCGGCGATGAAAGCGAATAGTTGCAGTGTTCTAGAATGTAAGGGTAGTGGGGTCGGCGGCTCGGGCGCGTTGAAGCCGCCGCCGATGTTTCAACTTGGAAACGGGGGCTGTATACGTTGACATCGACGGCGTACATTCTAGTACACTGTGGAATAGATTTGAATGCGTCTTTCGCCGCTCTCGCATCCTCCTCCCACGCGCTTATCGAGTCGTCCGCCCATGTGCTCCTCACGAATCGCGTGGTGTTATTTCAGGAGAAAAAAAAAAAAAAAATGGCCGGCAGTTCTGAGCTTGCGGCGTTTTAGCTGTGGACGAGCGTTCGGCGGCAGCGCGCTCGCTCGCTCGCTCTGCGACGACGGCGGCGGTTCGCCCAGCTGGTGAGCTTCCTGCCCGCTGTAGAGTCGCGCCGCGTTATTTTTGTCATCCTCTCTCTCTCTCTCTCTCTCTCTCTTAATCCTTTTGCGAAAGATGTTGGCGTGCGCTTATACAGCGAGCTAGCGGTCAGCGCACTCTTCGATCGGCGGAAATCATAATTCCTCTGGCCTCCTTTCTCCTCTTTCTTCGCCTCGATTCCGTGCGCCCCCTTTGACTGCAGACATATATCGGGCGGGTCATGGCCTCTCGACGTCTTGTCGACTCCGTGTACACGGGCTTTGGGTGCGTTCTGTGGAACGTGGACGGGAAGGCTTCTTGTTAGTGCTTCCGCTGCGGCCGGCTTTTTTTTTTTTTATGTCAGGGGCTCCTTCTTTAGCTAACTCCGCACTTTCTTGAGGAACGACTTGAGGACCGTGGCATTGTAGTACGGTCTCTCCTCTCCATCTTTCACCCCCCCATCCCGCTCCCATGTGTAGGGTAGCAAACTGGTTAAGCTAAATTGGTGAACCTCCCTGCCTTTCCTTCTCCACTTTTTCCTTCCTTCCTGTCGGGGAGTATGCACGTGCCGCTCAAGCAAGGCGAATGGAATCACAGACAGACAGTTCACAGGGAGCCTGAACAAGGAGCAGGCGATGTGACCTGTATAGACCGCAGAAGCCGCACTTGCTGTCCTGGTTGGGTAACGTTTGCATCTCTTCGAGAAATAACCATATTAGCAGTTTCTCAGTGTGCCTACAGACAGTGCACTTTGATGGCTTGGCTAAAAAAAAAAGTTAGCTTCCGGATATTGAGCTCGTTTATAGGACCCTGGCATTTTGTTTTCTCCCCCCTCCCCTTATTTTTTTTTAAGTAAATGGCCTTATTTCGATTTCCCGTTGGCCTAACGGCGCCGCGTGTCCAACGATGCACACGATCGCGGCAACAGCTCTGCGGACGCGTCCGAGCAGCGCGGTCATTTGCGGATTCAATTTACGACGCTGCCTGGCTTTGCTCGGCATAGGCCGCAGAACCACCTTTTCTTTTTCAATAAAGTTCATTCGTTAATTCTTTCACTTAGTAATCACTCGTTCACTTCTTTTCTGGAGGGGCGAGTGTGGAAGGGGGCCGCTTGCAGGAATCGATACGTCGTGGCAAAAAGCGCGCTGTCAGGGCCAAAGACACCGCGTGAGCGCAAATAGACGATGAGCCTCGCGCCTCACGTACGCGCGAGCACACGATGTTCATGCGTCCAGCCACGCCGGTCGTCGCTCTTGGCCGTCGTCGACCGGCCGTGGTGTCGAGTGCACCGGTATACTGTATGCGATCGATTGCTTCGAAATTTTGTGGCTGACGATGATCGTCCGATACGCGAGCGGCTCCACATGCCGAACAAACATCGCGTCCTCGACCTTTTCTTTCTTTTTTTCTTTTTATTCGGTTGGCTGTCCCGTCTTGCTTGCTGTCTACACTCGACTGCACGTATACGGTCGAGCAGCTCGACAGCGAGCGCCTCTCTACAACGAAATGATCTGTATTACGAAGGAATAATTGTCTCCCGGTTCTGTTGCGAGATGTGCTGTGCGCGACCTGTGCGATGAAGTCACCCGTCTACATTACGAATGATTTCGGTGGCCCCAAACACTATGTTAGAGAGGACCTAGACTCTGTACCGCGCGCGCTGTGCTTTGAGAGCTCGCGGTGAAATGGATAGCTCGTGTTCGCGGCCGGTCTCGGGGCCGCGGTCATCCGCGATGCAATTTCCGAAGGGACCGTGACAGAAAAAGTGGTCAGGCGTCGACATCGACCGGCTCTTTCTTTTCTCTCTCTCTCTCTCTCTCTCTATTTATTCTTGCCATCCTGTGCCGCAGTGAGCGCGCTCGGTGCGGCGGCGACAAGCACCGTGTCGACCCGTTAACGTCGTACATAAAACCGATAATCGTGTCCCGCCGCTCGCACTGCTTTTCTTTCTCTCTCTCTAAAAGCGTGCAGCCGCGCGGAAGCGTGACTCGGCGTATATATAAGCCGCGGTTCTTTTTTGAAAGCACGAGATACGCGCGTGGCGGCGCGTCTGTTGTGGCGTCGTTGCACTTCACGACAGAGAGAACGAGAGAGAAAGGGAGAGAGAGAGAGTTATAACGCGGTTGTTTGGTCCGATGCTCTTGCTTTGAGGTTGACGTTGGCTACCGGGTCTTGTCGCCATTGCCAACCGTATCACGTTACGGACGTCTGAGCCTATGCTCTCGAGCGGCTCTACAAGAAGCGCCCCTACAACGAAGACCGCCAGGTGGCCGGCGGAGCGAGCGGACGCACCTCACCTCGGCTCCGTGGATTTTCACTCGGGACGGCGGATTTTCGACGTGAAATGGACTGATACCACCCATAATCGGTCAGTGAAGGTGTTCGGCACCCGTTCTCACCATTTTTCGTGCAATTCCGATCGTTTTTGCCCGAAAAGGACTCTACCGCTCCGAGCCAGGCGCGGAACGCTAGGCCTCGCGTTGTACCTAGCACAAGGGCCCCCGCCGCCGCGGCCGCCGGTTAGGCCTACGGCCACCGGTGCGTCTAGACTCGCATCGCCTGCGTATTGGCCTAGGCAACGATGATTTACAGCGTAGAAGGCGACGAAATCAGCCCCGAAGACTTCGCTAACGACCCGCGCTGGTCGAGAGCAATCCAAGCCCGCAATGTGGTCTTCCCCACCCTAGCCACTTCGAATCCGGCTCTGAAGGCTTCCCAAGCTCACCCACCCGCCGATCCGGCCACGTCGGCGTCGCCCAATCAAGGCAAAACTATTTCTACAAAACTTAAACGTCATGCTCCCCTACCAAAACTCCCGGCTACGGATCTGAAAGTAATTTTCCGACCTGGTGGCGGATTGGATCTTCGACAATGTAACGGCGGCGCGCTGCTGCCCATTGTGTGCGCGGCTGTGAAGCTCAACTACCATGACGCCCGGCAGCACGACCGACTCAGAGTTAACCCGCACAATAACTCATTCACAATCAGCACCCCTGCCGAGGTGCGTGCCAAAAACTACGTGCAGCTGCAGACGCTCCAACTCAACGACAAGCAATTCCCGGTAAAGGCTTACATCGCCGCGCCCGACGATGCCGTACGTGGAATTCTCTACAACGCAATCTACAACCAAACCCAAGAAGACATATTCAACGACCTCGTCGAACTAAACCCTAGCCGATCCTACACAATAGCAGACGCGCGCCCTTTGGGCCGCACTAAATCAATCCTGATCACCTTCGTCAAAGCGAAGGAGGTTCCCAAACAGCTCAACTTCTACGGAGCCGTCTATAACTGCCACCCCTTCAAAGCCAAGGTAGAGGCCTGTTTTAACTGCTGGAGACCGGGCCACCGACCGGACGTCTGCCCGCAAGCTGTCAGCAACCGATGTCACAGATGCGGCGACACCCATCCGGCAACTTCAACTCCCACATGCGACTCCAAATGTATCCTGTGCGGTGGCTCCCACTTCACGGGGTCCAAAAAATGCAAAGTCCGGTTCGACCGGGCTGGCAAACCGAAATCCAACACCAATGCTACAACCACCACAGACAATCCTGCCGGGTCTTCATCCACCGAGAGCACGGCTCACCAGTCCCGGTCATCACGCAACCGGCTTCGGAGCAACTCCAGAACCGGTTCCAGGTCCGTCTCACGGAAAAGCCAGCACAGGAGCCGGTCCGGCTCCTTCCCGCCACTACCGAGATCAAAAGCCCAGCCCATGGATAAACAGGTGAGCTGGAAGCCGGGACCTCCCTCGCTCGCTAAAGAGAATGAAGAGCTCAGAGCACAACTCAGACAGCAGAGTCTAGAAATTGCAGAGCTACGTCAACAATTACAACTACTTCTCAGGAGAGAACAGCCTACAAAGAATTCTGTCCCCCCCAACCCAGTACAAAATATCACACCTAAGCAACTCACTCCTTCCCCTGCCCCCACCTCCTCCTCACGCGCTGCGTCACCTACTCGCAACCCCCCAGTTAAGCGCAAGGCGCAAGCTGAATATGACCCGCCCAACTCAGTAGACACAGCTGCGCTCACTCAGCTAACCTCGATAATTCAAAGTCTCGAACAAAACATGAACGCCCTGCGCAATGATACTGCAGAATGGATGACAAACATTGCAGGCCGGATGACTGCCCTCGAGCGACGTCAAGGCGCACATGCGGCCTCTATGGCTCAAATCCAGCCCCACATGCAAGGAACATTCATCACCCAGCCACACGGCCCAAATCTCATAGACTCGTCAGCTGCCCCCCAACATGGCTGCACAACGTAGCGGCATACGAGTGTGGCAGTGGAATTGCAGGAGCTTCCGAGCGAAGCGCAACAACCTGCAACTTCACCTCCAAAACCTCTCAGCAGACGAGATACCTACCGTCATAGCATTGCAAGAAACTCTCTGTAATGTCAAGCTTCGAAACTACACAGTTCATGAGTCAACCAGCGGGCTGCCACGAACACGAGTAGCGACACTGGTTCACCGTAACTTTACCGCAATTGAGCACGATTTAGAGCTTGATGACATAGACGGCCTCCTAGTAGAACTCTTACCCCGCACACGCAAGGGCAGCAGCCTCTTCATACTGAACATATATAGCCCGCCAAAAGGCCCTCCGGCACCTCTCATTGCAGCAATGCGCAAGGCACTCACGATCAGTGCGGACCACCCCATTCTGATAATAGGAGACTTTAACGCCAACCACACCAGTTGGGGCTACCGTAAAAACTGTCGTAAAGGCACCTCGCTTTGGACTTTCATCCAGAACGAAGGCTTATCCCTGCTCAACGACATAGACCAACCCACAAGGATCGGAACGAGTATTCAACACAACACCAGCCCCGACCTAACCCTCTCAAAACACCTCCCCAACAGTCATTGGACCAACACGCAGCACTCGTTCGGTAGTGATCACTTTATACTCAGCACCGATATCAACCTCACAACCTTGGCCCAGGTTAAAAAACGAAGCCTGGAGGTGGTGGACTGGGACAAGTTCCGTCAAATCCGAAGAGACGTCCCAGTCACCATCACAGATCTGGACACCTGGACACAAACCCTCACCAAGGACGTGGCTGGGGCCACATCCACAATCCCTAACACCCCAAATGCAGAGACGGCAGACAGTCGCTTACTACATCTTTGGGAAGCGCATGCCAGCCTTCAAAAAAGGTGGCTCGCTCACAAACACAATCGACCACTTAAGAGGCGCATAGCCGCTCTCGTAAAGGAGATTGAAGCACATGCAAGCCAACTGGCACACCAACAATGGGGCCAGCTGTGCGATCGTATGAGCGGCAACCTCGGCCTCAGAGACACGTGGACATTTCTTCGTTGCTTGCTCGAACCAGGAGGCACAAAAGCAGAGCAAAGGAAGAATGTCAACCGCATTCTGCACAAGCTTCCTTTGCAGGATGACGTCTTGTTAGACGCTCTTAAAGCACATTACCTTACCACAACTCCACCTACCCCGCTCCCTACTTACACCGGCGGCCCCAATCCTACACTAGATGAGGACATTTCCAAATGGGAAGTTAAAGCTGCCATACAGAAACTACGCACCACTTCGGCCCCGGGGGCAGACAAAATCAACAACAAGATGCTCAGGAATCTGGACGAGCGCTCCATACAGGCTATAACAGACCTCTTCAACAGGTACTGGCAAGATGGAGCACTACCAGCCCAATGGACGCACGCCCGCATAACCTTTATTCCGAAACCTGGCAAACCCCTAGATCTAAAAAACCTACGCCCAATCTCCCTAACATCCTGTCTAGGCAAACTGTTCGAACATGTGGTCCTGGAACGCCTACAGAACCATATGGACGATCACGACCTACTCCCCCACACGATGATTGGCTTCCGCAGTCACTTGTCGACACAGGACGTTATGCTTCAGATTTCAGAAGAGGCCCTCCACCCCCGACATGCAAAACGCACGCGAGCAATACTAGCTTTGGACCTAACCAAAGCCTTTGACAACGTCAACCACTCCGCCATCCTAGAAGCGCTCTCGGCACTAGGAACCGGCCCGCGCACCTTCAAATACATTTCAGCTTTCCTAAGACACCGCACAGCAGAAATCAGCTTCGGATCTCTCTCCTCCCCAACCTTCGCACTCGGCAGCAGAGGCACCCCGCAAGGGTCAGTCCTCTCGCCGCTGCTCTTCAACATAACACTCATTCCCATGGCCAAGGCGTTAAAAGCAGTACCTAATCTCTCGCACTCCTTCTATGCCGACGACATTACCCTGTGGACAACCACAGGAAATGCCGGAGCCATAGAAGAAACATTGCAGTCCGGTGCCGACCTGGTGGCAGCGCATGCTGCAACCGTCGGCCTGGCATGCTCCCCTACCAAATCCGAGTTACTCATTCTTCGACCACCTAGATGTAGGACGGACCTAGGCCCCCCACCTCCAATAAAACTCACGTTGGACGGCACCCCCATCCCAGAAGTGGAAAAGGTCCGAATCCTAGGCATCCTACTCCAGAGTAACGGCAAGAACACCGCCACGATAACCAAACTCACAAACACCGTCCATCAGACAATGCGGCTCATACGACGAATTGCCAACCGACACAGGGGCATGAGAGAACATGACCTCCGTCGCCTAGTTCAAGCATTCGTCGTCAGCCGCATAGTATACTCTCTCCCATATCTCTTCCTCACGAGAGCAGAAGAAGAGAAAATCAACGCCCTGATTCGCCAGGCATACAAGACCGCCCTCAACCTCCCTCGACACACTTCCAACGAACGACTTTTACTCATGGGCATACATAACACACTAGCCGAGCTTACCGAAGCTCACCGGACGGCACAACTTGAACGTCTCTCCTCCACCCCTACAGGCCGCAGCATTATTAAGAACCTAGGTCTTAACCCAACCAACTCTCTCCGACCTACATACCCCACCCCCGGGGCCACCCAAAAGCTTCTAACAGTGCATCCACTCTCAAAAAACATGCACCCAGTCCACCACCAAGCTCGACGCGCAGCAAGAGCCCAGGCACTACACAAACGTTACAACCAGCACACGGAGGCTGTCTACGTAGATGCCGCGGCATACACCACTCAGCCAGCCTTTGCCATTTGCGCAATCGGTAACAATCTTACACCTCTAGCAGCTGTATCGGTCCTAACGCACACCTCACTAGAAGCCGAAGAAGCTGCAATTGCCCTTGCGATCTCCTCAACCACTGCCACACTCGTATTCAGTGACTCAAAAACCGCAATCAGAAACTTTTCAAAAGGACGGACACATGCCGTCGCCCATAAAATTCTCAACTCCTCTCAGCCCCCCACTAGGCCCATTCAACTCATATGGGTCCCCGCGCACGCGGGCCATCCAGGCAACGAAGCCGCCCATGACACCGCTCGAGCGTACGTCAACCGAGCAGGGCAAGCCGCCGAGCCAGGAAGCGCCCGTGACCGAATGGTCACATATCACGAAATTTCACTCCACTACAGAGAGCAACGACTCCACTATCCTCCGCCTCACAAATCACTCACTAAATTAGAGCAGGTGACGTGGCGCCAGCTACAATCTCACACTTTTCTCTCCCCCGCCCTTCTAGCGCTAATGCACCCAGGGTTGTTCTCTCCAGAGTGTACCTTATGTGGAGCCCCAAGAGCTGATTTCCATCACATACTGTACATATGCTCTGAGTTCCAGCCGCCATCAGAATGGCAACTCACTGACCTCGAGCGATGGGAGGTCGCGGTGTCCAGCTCCGACCCAGCTGTCCAAAAGCAGCTGGTGGGCTGGGCTTCGGAAGTCGCCGGACGTCACCGACTGCTGGCCACTTCACGAGACCAAGGGCCAACCCAGGAATAGCTTAAGATACGGCTCAATATTTATTAAAGTTTATCACCACCACCACCTACAACGAAATGACCTGTGTGACGAAGCAATAATTATGACCCGGTTCTGTAGCGAACTGTGCGGTTTGCGACCTTTACAACGAAATGACCTCTATAACGAATGATTTAGGAAGCCCCGTGCACTGTGTTATAAAGGCGTCCGACTGTATAGGAGAAGCAGAATACAAAGGTGAGCTAGTTGGAGAGCGATCATCACGAAAAAAAAAAATCTGCGCGATAAACAAGAGCAGACAGATGCAGGTTTGTGGACTATGTGTTGAGAGCCAGTCATTCAGGCACGTTATATAGATGCGGTGTTGGGTGAATTGTTTTAAGTCTACAGACTGGTACGGGAGGTCTCTGGGGCTGTGGGGCATTCCCGATGCGGACGTGTGTTGCGAAAGATGGGGGAAGTTCTCCCCCTCCCCCCGCGGTGAACCCGAAGTTGTCGGCGTTCGACCGCGACGGCCATTCACTTAGCGGCGCAGCATTCGGGGCCACCGACTGTCGGTTGGTTCCGCATGACGTTGTGCTGCACGGTTTTAGCCGAGACAGTGCTTGGTCGGCCGGAGACGGAACACGAAGCCCGCGATGCGAGGGAAAAAGAAATATATATCGCGCGGTTCCTGTGGAAACACCTGCGCCGCGGCTTCTACGCAGGACACAGTGCACTGCTCGCGCGGCCTTTTCCCTTTCTTTCGCCGTGCGCGCGCTTTGGAAGTAACGGGACCAAGAAAAAGGGGTGCCCTCCCGTCCTCCCCCTTTTTCTTCTCTGCCTCGTCTAGCGTGTGGTGCGGTCGGTCCTTAATAGCCGGCTCGTTTCGACCGCGGACTCTCGGCGGGAGGGTGGGGGACGACGCGAGAAGGACAGAAAGAAAGAAAGGAAAAGAAAGAACAAAAAAGCCGATAAAAGGGAGGTCCGGTCAATTTTTGGACTGGGCGTTAGGCAGGCCGTAAACGAACCGATGCATCGATCGCGCTGCCTGTCGTTCAGCAGCAGCAGAGCCCGACGCGTCGCTCCCTTTCACTCTCTCTCTCTCTCTCTCTTCGGTCCTTTGTCTTCTTCTGCGTCACTCTTCGGTGTGGCAGCGCGCCCAGAGTGACGTGTACACGCGTTGACGAGCTGCCAGCGAAACGGGGCAAGCAAGGGCCCCGGTGTTGTAGCGATTCCTTCAGCTCGAGTCTATGCCACTCTTATCATGCACCATTCAGGGCCGGCTGATCTCGTTGATAACGCGGCTGGTCCCATTGATAAGCTCTGACCAATCGCGAAGCAGGAATAAGACTAGCGTCGGAAAAGTGGTCGCTACAAAAACTAATTGAATGCGAAAACGCACCCGTGTACTTGGATTTAGGCGCACGTTAAGGAATCCCAGGTGATCCAAATTTCCAGATGTCCCCCACTACGCGACGTGCCTCATAATCAGATCGTGATTTTGGCACGTAAAACCTCATAATTTATTATTTGATTACGAGCGACTCCAGATTGAGCGCGGCATCGTGCCAAATCGCTAGCGATTCAGCGCGTCTCCAATTCCGCGAGGCACTCGGCGGAATGTGACGCGTACGCTGTTTAATTGGTCCGCGTTAGTCTTCACCACGCGCACATTCGCCGCTCACAACTTCGTCGGTTGTTTGCTAATCAGTGTAATGGCGCAACATGCTCTGGGGCGCACGTACTGGACAAGAAATCACCCGGTGGGAGAGAATTTCAGGAATACAGTGTGCTTTTTGTATTTTAATAGCCGCACGCGATTTTTTTTTTTAAATATTGCCTGTTGCAGCAGTTAGCACAGTTCTAACCCTTGATCTAAATTACTCGACGAGGCCGCCTTTACTCCTACGAGAAATCAAGATACCTAATTGATAATTAACGTAATTAATTCCACTAATCGGCTTTTTTCATTGTTTACATTGCGGCGCATATTTGATTCTACGAATTGTGACCAGTGAGTTCGCAAGACTTATCCACTTGGAGCGAATTATCAGGACTGCATCAGTTTCGAGATATTAATTTTCTAAGCGTCCGATGAAATTCGCTGGCGTTCCAGTTACCTTTCAGCTTCAATGCATAAAACAGCTTTTCCTTTAAACGATAAATGACGTGTAACAACAGCGCATCTTTACCGCAACTTTGACGGCGCATATCTCGAAAGCAGTGCCATCCCCTGAATTCGTTCCAAGTGGAGATATGCCTCGCAAACTCGCAACTAACAATTCGTAGATTGAAATATGTGTCGTATAGGAATGAAAAAGTTAATTAGAATTGTGCCATTTGCCACAGGCATTTTTTAAAAATTTGGCGCAGCTACAAAAGAAAAAAAGAACTCTTATCGTGAAGAAAATGCATACAACCGCGCTCTGTGCTGTGCTGTGCTCTGCTGTGCTGTGCTCTGCTGTGCTGTGCTCTGCTGTGCTGTGCTGTGCTGTGCTGTGCTGTGTTGTGTGTGTGTGTGTGTGTGTGTGTGTGTGTGTGTGTGTGTGTGTGTGTGTGTGTGTGTGTGTGTGTGTGTGTGTGTGTGTGTGTGTTCACATTCTTCTCCATCGACGTGCTTGCGGATGACCTCTGCTTTCCGTACTGGAAGAGGCGGCCAGTGACAGCTTCCTCATTTCTATACGCAGCAGAATTTCAGTGAAATTAATCTGAAAAGCGTTGACGTGCAGGAACGTGGGGGAAAGATTGGCATCGGGGTATTTGCATTGAAAACGAAGACTTCTATATCCACGCGAGTGGATGACGGTCTCGCCTCATTACGAATCATGTTGTTGCCACTTCCATTCCAACTGGAGCGGCAACGTTTTTTTTTTTTTTTTTTTTTAGCAACGTATAGATGTGTAGGCAATGTATAAGGCGAATTAAACGTCCACGCGCGTGAGAAAAAGCGAATACGGTACTATCAGCACCTCACAGTTAATTTCTTTGTACGTCAGTAACCAATGGAAGCACATGTTAGGGTGGCGTGGCGATGCATAATGTGTATGGATATTTTCCAGGGAAACAAAAGGAAAGCAAAACAAGAACTAGTCACGAATGGAGCAACTCTACCGGTTAATTTCATTTTATTTCAGCATTTTTTTTTTACAACAAAAAAGGCTCTACCGTTCTTTCGCCTGTCCCTTCTTGTTATCGCTTGCTCGGTTTCTATCTGTGAGCACGTACCAAATACCCCAGCAGACCGTTTTCTTACGTTTTTTTTAAAGCTGTGTGCTGAGCAGCGATGTAGGTGGTTATGTCACGCGAACGCTATCGCAGGATTGATTGATCGAAAGCTTTCCTTTGAAACGATGGCCTGCCGCCTAAGATAGCACCCCCCCCCCCCTTCCCTATAGCTAACTTAATCAGAGCTTTAATATATCTCGTGGCGTCTCCTCGCGTCTACCAGTCGTCGTATGTGACGCCGTACCGGGGGTGGCGGAAGGTCGGCCGGGCGTGTTTGTCTTTCGAGGCTGGCGGTGGCCGGAGGGAACCATCGCCGTCCTCGATCGCGCGGCTGCGCCCCTCCGGTTCCACTGCGCCGTTGTCGACCGCGCGTTCGGTCGCCGTTCTTCGTTTTTCTGGTGTGTTCCGCGCTCCCCCACCCCCCCTCCACCCTCCTTTCTCGGCTCCGGCGATCTTCCGCAATCGGGAACCGATCGATCGATGTCGGCCCGGTGTGCTGCGATCACAGCGGCGGTCTGATAGAGAGAGAGTGAGAGAGAGATACGGGTAGTTGGGCGGGGGGAGCGGGTGACGGCGCGACTACGGTACGAGGAGCAGGCGCGGTTGGAAGTGGACGCGTACGCACGCACGCACGCACGCACGCACGCACAGGCATGGCTTGTTTCCGACGGCTTGTCGTCTTCGTCCACCGCGACTCTCTCTCTCTCTCTCTCCTCGCTCGCGTCTCGCGCGGGAGAAGGTGCCGCTGATAGCGCGTGGCCGCGCAGCCCCATCTCCTTCGAGGTGGCCACCGCGCGGTCGGTCGTCAATCACTGGCCCGCGTTCTCCTTTCCTCGGCGCCGTGAGCAGGGCGGAAGGAGATCGACGCGCTCACCGATGCGCCCTGCACCGACGGACTCGAACACGGAGCGTGTCACACAGTGTCGAAACCCGATGACGTAGCACCAACGGCGCGCCGCGCTTGCGTGTAGTACGTGCCACGCGTGGCGTTGCGATCCGTGACGAGCTATGACTGGCAGGTGCGTTCGCTTCGTTTGGCCGGGTCGCTGTACGCTAAAGGAAGCGCCTGCTCGCCGTATACGGTGCGCGCGTTGCGGGAACACGTCGTGGTGCTGCACCCTGCTCGCGAGAGGGCCTCCTGCACGTTAATTTTTGTTTTCCAGCTGTGTTGGAGGGTTGGAAGACGGTAGTTTTAACGCGAGAGCGGTAAGGAGCCCGTGTCGCAGAAAGTCCGGCGTCGGTGTCAGACGTCGTTTCGGCAAAAATGATTTTTCGAACCTCATACCCAGACCGTTCATTGGATGCAAGGAATTCACTGAAGTAATTGAATTTCTCAAGCTAAAATGCGTAGAGAAGTCATAAACTTACGACTTACACACAACCTACAGACATGATAGCTCTCGTATTGTAATTTTAATATTCGAGAAAAACGTAATTCTGTTACGCGAAAACTCAAACAAACCTACATTCCAGCGTTTCTACAATGCACAGACCGGAGACGGCGTCCGCCATTTGCGCAAGCCGGCGCGTAAATGTCTCGGAGTCCACGGAGCGGCGCGCCTGCTTCCTTGCAATACCTCCAGCTGGCGCTCGCCTCCGTCGCATCGTTATCGCATCGCGGCCAGCGTTTTCCGATAAACATTACGGTTGCGCTCCAGTTGCCGGGAAGCGTGAGAAGCAGTCACGGATGTTTGAATGCTATCGCGTTTCACTCTTGAAGGTGAAGCTTAAGCGTCCTGCTATTTTTTTTAAAGTACTTTAGTTGCTGGAAGCTTACTTCTTCTGCAGGAGCAAGGCGTACACGATGCGCAAGGAAAATGACGTTGCAGGTGTGTGTGTGTGTGTGTGTGTGTGTGTGTGTGTGTGTGTGTGTGTGTGTGTGTGTGTGTGTGTGTGTGTGTGTGTGTGTGTGTGTGTGTGTGTGTGTGTGTGTGTGTGTGTGTGTGGATACACGGCGCGATGGTGTGCGTTCTTTTTCACGCGTGCTTCTTACAAACGATCAACTATGCTGCACTAACTGGCCCGACTTACTTGATTTCTTGCCTGACCGCAGTACGGTGTCTCAGCGGTTTGTCTGTCCGACATCCGACCACGCATACGCCCAAACACACGCGCGCGAAATCCAAAGTCTTAGCGAATAAAAAAACTGCAATACGGCAATAAACGGAAGCCGCGGCGGAATGCCCATAGCTTGTAATGTGGGATCTTGAAGGCCACTCCGGTCGCCTTTCGAATCGAACAGAGACAGCTGACAAGGCTCTTGTGACCAGGCGGAGACGTCAAGCAAAAACTGTTTCTTTCTTTCTTGGCTCGCTCCCCAGATATTCTAATATTGCACGTCATGCGTGTAGCGTCTACCTACAAAGCCTGTTGTGAGCAGGTGTTTGAGAGTGACGTCACGCATTCACTACCTCTCCCTCTTACGTGTCGCGTCGCTTTGTGCATTCCTAGTTTTTCCTCGTTCTCTCTCTCTGTACGGCTGTGAGGAAGTTCACGTTACACTTGGGGCACATGAAATTGGCCGTTCGGGACGTTACGCACCGGTCTACGTGCTTCTTGCTGGTGGCCCCTATGACCGAGGCGCCATGTTGCGTAAGAAGTTCAGTCGAGCACACGTCGTCGTGGTGCTGCCAAACAAACGGTCGACGCCAGCAGGCAGGACGGACACTGCACAAGGGAACTACGCCACAAAGCAAAAAAAGAAGGACAAAAAAAAGTGACCGTCGCTTAAACCACAAGCTCTGCGTTATACCGAATGATTCGCATTAGCGTAGTTTCACTGCTGGCATGTTCGTGGGTATCGTGCCGAAGTCTTACTTATCAGGACGTCTTCTGCTCTAATGTGCTTCCTGAGATCCAGTCATGGTTATAAGGCGTAGTACACCTTTTGAAAATATATCCAGGTGCCAAATGGATGTTTTCATTGTTGTTGGGGTTTTGCCTATAGCTTCGGTATGGGTATTGCAGCAGCTGTGTTCCAGTCAGTGAGAATATCGCCTGTCTTCCAAACGTCATTGAAATGAACTTTCCGAGCTCACACGGCCTCGTCCAAATGGTGCGAGTGTCCCCTCCTCTCCCCCGCCTCCCCCCCCCCCCCCCCCCGCGCGCGGCGCTCGCATCCTAGAAGGGAGGGCTATGGGGAACCAGCGCTGGATAGGCGGCGCGTCGAAAAGAGTGCGTTGCACGCCGCCCTGGCGACGAAACGCGGCATATTCCAGCCACACAACCAGACGACACACGCATACGCAGCCGTATTATAGTTCGTATGTTTCCGTTTTCGCGCCGCTTCAAGTGGAGTTTTTGTTAAGAAGCTAGCGCCATCAAGTGAAGAAATGACGAAAGAAGCTTTTTAAGCTTTATACATTTTTCACAGTGCGTCGCGGCGAGCGCGTGTGTTTCTTTAACGGTTGCGTCGTGTATCGATGCCATGCTTGCGTGGCTGCCTGCCTCGCAAATCTAGCAGTTATGGCTCCGGTCGTGCTGCGCTATGGTTTCGGAAGTATTAGTTGGCCTGAAGATATTCCATATTTCTCTGGCTAGACATAAAAAATTCTGATGTTACTTCGCCACAGCAGTCAATGGAGAAGAAAGCTTTATCGCATCAGCTGACTCGCGCAAGCAAAGGTTTGAGTGCTCGCTTGCTTGATCCGTAACAATTCTGGCTACATTTAGCACTAATTACATTAATTTGTCGGATGCATCTCAGCGCCGAGTCCTCATCCGCATGCGCATATTTATAAACACATAGGTGGCTTAGTCGCGCGTGCGCCGGCACTATGCGCATACAACTCGTATTACAAGGCAGCTTCCCTCCCACATAATTCTTGGCAATGAATGGATAATTTTTACCTTTCGTATCGTTCACTTGGTGCGGTGGCGTTGGAAGGGGCTTGGCGGTGGCATTGCGAAGGAAAAATGGTACATATGCCGGATGGTGCATGCTATTGCTCATTTTGTTTCCGACGAAATACCGACAGCAGATTCTGCTGTTTGGTACTGTCTGCCATGGCTGACCGTCTTCACTATCGAATAAACCAAGGATACACGCAAAATTTGATTTAGAAACCAGCCCGACACCGCTTGACAGGGCGACAAGACGGGAGCTTACTCCGCTCGCCTGACTGCTTGGATCCAACGCCGCCTCCGTTCTTGTTCGTAGGGTTTAGATGGAAAGACGCAGAAGGATACATCCTCCCTCATCCCGACTTAGTTGTGGCACTTGTATACGCAACAGTATCGTCGGCGCCCTTTTGTTTTCCTTCGACTTTAAGGGCACGCAACGCAATTTTCGTCCGCGGGGGAGGCTGCATTGTGCACGTTCTGACCGCCAGGGCGGCGCTGCAGGCGCCGTGAAAACTCCAGCGCTGGTTCCCCTTAGGTATACTGTACACATTGGCGTGGGATCTGCATAATTTTCGTTTTTAAACCTTGGTCGGAGTCCCTGCTCCGGTTTATTGCGACCATTCCTGTTTGTCTATCGCTCGTCGCCTTTCCCATAATCAGATTGCTTGCACGCGCGATGCATTATGGAACGTACATATGCGCGAACACCATGCGTTTATACGCTGGAATCGCGCGGCATGAATCGCGTATATATGCATGCATATATAGCTGACGTACTTCGACCCGTCGGTCAGGTTTTGGGCGACCGACGATCGTACATACATACACTCTCCCCTATCGTTGCGCACTCTTGAGTGTTATACCAGTTTGTTTCTCTGGGGCGCAAGTTCGCCCAACAAACCAACTTCTGGGGGTTAGTTTAACTTGAAAAGGTTATAACTTCCTAACTCGCGTGCCTCTGGCAGTCTCTTCGTCGTCGTCGTCGTCGCACGACAGCGTGCCGATATGAACGCCGCCGTGTGTCGTGCGGTTTCTTTCTTTCTCTCGTTCAGCGTTTGTTTGCGGTATACCGTTAACGTTAACGTTAGCCAAGCCGTTAAACGAAAAAAAAAAAAGACTTAAAGGACACGGTGGAAAATACAATTATGAGACCTACGGTGTTGGGTCGTCTCAGCCTTCTGACAAGCGGACACTGCATGGGTCTTGAAATCGTATCTCGCACCCCGTTTTTTTTTTCTTCCGTTTTTTAACTTTTTTTTTTCCTTTTTGTTGAACAGCTTGGCTAACATGAGCTTGGAGAAGAGACGCACGTATACAGGCGTTTACGCCGCCGCTCGAGAATGACGCAGAGCGATAACACAGATGAGGATAACACAGACCGGATAACGCAGAGATAACAGAGAGAATAACACGCCGTGATCGCGTCGCGCGTCTCGACATGTGTATACGAGCCGCGTTGCCGCACCCGCCCGTATACGTGTGGTCTGGGCCGGTCTCGCACGATTCGCGGTTTCCAAATAGCGCTGCAGGAGTGCGCCTATATAGATGCGACGCATATCTTTTTTTTTTTTTCAGCGCTCGACGGGAAGGAGGTGGCACGTAGGCCGCAAGACCTCCCCCCTGCCCCCCACACACACATTCACATCATCGTTTGCACCACCGCAACCTGGTCGGCGAAAACGTGTATGGAGGAGCTTTAGGCGCCACACCTGATCCCGTCCTGCGACCTTGACCTTTCACCGTTAGCGGAATCGTTTTTCCGCCGGCCGCATACGTGTAGGTAGGACGCGTGGGATCGATTTCCAAAGGGTGGGTTGAATTTTTTTTTTTTCTGTTTCTGTTCTCGTTCGTTCAGATATCTACATTTCGCCCAAGCGCAGCTCGCATATGAAGTATATAAGTGTGGAGACGGTATATAGTATCGTATGCCGGCGCTTTATAAATCGACCCGTCGCCTCTCGAAAGCCCCGAGCACGAGGTCGCGCGGGTTCGAATCCCGGCCACGGCGGCCGCATTGCGATGGGGGGTCGAAATGCGAAAAGACACGTGTACTTAGATTTAGGTGCACGTTAAAGAACCCCCGGGTGGTCCTAATTAAGCCAGAGTCCGCCACTTCGGCGTGCCTCTTAATCAGATCGTGGTTTCGGCGCGTAAAAAAACCCATAATTTATTTATTTTTTCTTCTCGAAAGCGAAGTGAGGAACACGGCAGTGCGGCCCACTGCCCAAGCAGGGACCGCGTATTATCACGTAAGGGTTCGTTTGGCGATTTATTCCTTTCGCGTTGCCTCATTGGCTCCGATTCTGCGCGATCGACCTCAGCGATGGTGGCGTCCGAGCCGTGGTGAGGAATCGCAAAATCATTTTACATAACGCAGCTGTAAGCTGCGATTGATCATAGGGAATTGATCCCCGTAGAAACAGAGAGAGACAGATATAAACACACTCAAGTTACGCAACGCATCGAGTGAGCAAAAGACGGCGTATGGTGGTCGCACGCGTACACACACGCATCTGTGGTGCACGAGGAATCAAGGACAACGGGAAACTGCGGGGTGCGAGAGAAATGTCTTTTTTTCTTGTGATAACTAAACATTATTACAAGGAAGTGTATGATTTGTTAAAACTCTTCTACTTTGTATACTAATCTGATACGCTGTCATAATCCGACGTATAAAGGCGGCCACTCCTGCCTGCATGTTTATGCATGTGTTGTTACTATTTCTGCACGGATCTACATACTATAGCACGATATGATTGGGATGCAGATGCTTCTCAACCCGTTCCTTGTTACGACCTTACATTGTATTATAAAAATTCGAATAGCTCGCCCCCTCTTCGTCAGTTTCGTTTCGGATGGACGGTGCAGCAGCGGCATCTAACCAAGGGAGGGTCCCTCCGTTCCCCCTCCTCCTCTTTTCCCCCAGTGGGTCACTGCGCGGTTTTTGTGCTGCCCGTTGTTCAATGGAGAGGTTTAGGTTAGGGGACGCAAGTGGCTTGCGTACGCAAGAACTATGGGCCACGGTACTGCGCGTCCGCAGACCACCCCTGAGTCTGCGCATGCGCAGTACCGTGGCCCCGAGTTCTTGCGTAGCGCACGGTACTGCGAATCTTGCATACCGCGTTCTTGCGTAGGCCAGGGGTCTGCGCATGCGCAGTACCGTGGCCAGGGGGTCCGCGCCTGCGCAGTGCCGCGACCCCTAGTTCTTGCGTACGCAAGCCGCTTGCGTCCCCCAACCTGAAGCTCTCTAATAATTCAGCGGGCGCGTGCGCGACGTCGCGTGCCGACGAAGATGACGCCTCTCCGGATGTCGCGTCGCCGGGGAGACGCGCGCCGGCACGGTTGACGGAGGAGCGCGTGGCACACGCAACCGTGAAGACGCAGGAAGCGGTGGCTCCGGTGGCGTGCGGACGTGCTCGCGCGCCTACATGCATACTCCTCGGTGTGTGTTGTGACAGGTGGGCACGACGCAGCCGTTGCCGGATCGCGGTGCCGTCTCCGCTTCCTGCGGCTCTGCGCCGTTGTTCTCTTTTTTCTCGCCTCGGACGGACGCATCTCTGAAACACGCGTAACTGCGGCGCTCGTTGCCCGGCCGCAGGCTCGAACGTATAGGTAACTGCTTCCCGCCAGTTATTGCGCCCACAGAGAGAGACACAGAGTCAGGTAGTCAGAGAGAGAGAGAAAGAAGGAATATTTTGAAGCTCACTTCGTCTGGAAATAACTCTCATCTATCGTACATCGCGCATTTCCCTTCTGACCAGGTCGTTTGGGACCTGGAAGTGTAGCGGACGCGCAGCAACGTCAGAAATACGCGCACGTATAGGTGATCACTGTTTTGAGATAGGGTAAAAAAAACAATGTCTACAAACTTTTCTAAATGTATATTTAATATAAATGCATCATTTATACATCGTTTTTACTTCCTCTTTCTTTTGTTTTTCTGTTATTGCGAGTATTTTAGTGTGTTCCTTTCTTTTTTTTGTCATCTCTCCGCCGACTACTTATTGTGTGCCTTCAAAAGCGGCTTTATTTTATTTTTTTTTTCTGGTCGCGTTGGTGAACTTGACCGGAAGCCAGTGCTTTCCCTTGTGAGTGACGGGAGAGCTAGCTGCTCGTACCGTCGCAGCGTGAAAACACCCCTGGCATCTGCAGCCATGGTCGTCGTGCGGTAACCTTTTTTATTATTATTATACGGTTTTACTCGCCTACATACACACATCCTTAACCAGTCTCTATTTGATAGCAAACTGCGAAAAAAACGCAGAACGGGTCATTTTACCGCCCTGACTTTCTGTCAACCGCGGCTACTTAGCCCTGGAGTAAGACTGTGCAACATTTATACACGTTCATTCACAGTCCAACACAATTCTTGACTGAAGGGGTTATATTTCAAGGTTTCAATAGACAGCTTTAGTATAGCGTATACGCAGAAGTCTGGGTTCAAAATGCGTGCTCTTAGAATGTTTTTGCTATTTGATCTTCGTCGCGGCAGAAAAATGTAAGTGGCGAAATTGTGTTTCGCCTTGGTCTCATCTCTCTTCGAGGAGAACGGGCGACGTTTTGTCGTCATTATTGAGATCGCGACCGTCTGTTCCGACGCGACCAAGCCTAACAAGGAAACCACCGAAGGTGCTTTGATTTCTACGTTCCGGACGGCGCGCTAGCGCATTTAGCGCTCGCCATCCGATCGCCGTGCGGAATCGCTCTATATCTACTCATCGTGCACCTCATCGTATACCTACTATATATATTTATGGCAGTGTATATGTGCGTATATGTGTTTATATATTTATGTATATATGCCCATGTATGTGTATATATGTGCATGTAGTCCTTTTCTTTATTTTTCCTTCTTGTTTTGCAGATAGTTATGCTGCGTGCACTGCATTATTCGTCACCGTGTTTTTTTTTTGTTATGTAACCTTAATGGACCACTGTTTTACATTTGTATTATTCCCCCCCCCCCACTTTAATGCTCTCTGAGCGAATGTGGGACTGTATAATAAACAAATAAATAAATCGTGAAAATGCGCATAGCATGTCCGCGCGTAGCCGTTTTGCGCGTGTTCAGCGCGTGTCAACATCTGAGACGACACGATTGAAGCGGTCCCGAAAGGCGATTCAGCACCACTGTTATCCACTTATGCATGCACAGCGCGCTCCTACGCTCTTGGAGGACACGTATGCGGACGGGGCGAAACGCGATCAGAGCGGCGCGCGGAAAGGTCACCTTGCGTTGGCGTCGCCTGGCAGACGGCAAACACGATGCGTGGCTTCCGTGGGTCGCGTCGCGGGCATGCGATATCTGAATCACCCGGTGGCGCGCTTACTGATACGGCGGTGCATTTGTGTAGTTATGTTGTGGGCGCTTGTACGTCATTGCGGTGGTTTGACTTACACCGTATAACTCGATGTAGCGTGTGCGCATCTGACGTCACTGGCTCCCCTTTCCCCATCGCCCGCCTCCTCGGCGGCTTCACTGGGCGCGTTGCAGTTCTCATTGTGTGGCTTCGCTGCTGTAGGGGGGAGGGGGGGGAGGGTACGGTTTGAGAGAAACTAAACTACGGTTAACCTGCCACCGTTCTCGCTTTGACAACCAACGTCACTCTCTCCAGCGTGCCTTGAATAGACTGGATGACAGGCCATTTACAGAAGCAAATATCTTGGGAGCCTGGCCTCACAGTTCATTAGCCCAGAAAGCAGTTCGAGCGCTTCTTCACTACCTGAAGGCAACAGACTTGAGTGTCCGACTGTAGACATGCTGCACCTAGCTTAGTACATGTGCAAGTGCGCTATAGACTCATGTTTTCTCTCTCTCTCTCTCTCTCTCTCTCTCTCTCTCTGTCTCTCTCTCTCTCTCTCTCCATTCCTCTTCCCACGTGTAGGGTAGCAAACTGGACTGTGTGGTTAACCTCCCTGCCTTTCCTTCCCCCTTCTCTCTCTACGGTTAACGATCCTTTTGGTTCGAACGAGACAGACCGCAACGGGAGGTGTACAGTACGTACGAGTGTGTGTAGGTAGTGGTGGTAGAAACATCTTATTTTGTGTAGGCGACGCGGCCCATCGAAGGCAACATCCGAGTGGTCCCTCTCGCGCGACGTGAGGTGGGCTCGCAAAACATTGCGTGCGACTTCCTCGAAGCTGGTTGGGCCTCGCCACCCTGCTGCTCGGCGTGACGTAACAGTGCCGGGGTGCGGGGCCGTGTGACGTATACCCCGTCGAGGAAGTCGCTCCACGAGCGAACTGTGGGTAAACTTTCACGTATACATAGTCGCTCTGCTTTATATGTGTAAATACTTGCCTTCTTTGCTCAGTCCTGTCTCTCCCGGTACTTCCCTACCCGCAATCCCTCCGCTTGCTGAAATCTTGGAGGCGACGGGTGCGTGCCGGGACTTGCGTCACATCCGCTAACCGCGGGGTACGCGCGACGTCGTCTGCTGCAGGCGCCATTTAAAAGCTGCTAATAAGAAGACTAGAGGGTTACCAGCCCCGAAACTTTGCCAAGAATGCTTCGGCAGAATGTAGTACTCGTTTGTAACCGCTTTAGTCGAAGTGAAATTTTGTTTCGGTAGGCCTAAGTTTTGCTGCCGTCATGTACTGCGCGTCATATTTTACGTAAGCCACATGACCTGCACTCCCCCCCCCCCACCAACCCCGTCTTTCTTTCTTTCTTTCTTTCTTTCTTTCTTTCTTTCTTTCTTTCTTTCTTTCTTTCTTTCTTCCGTCTTGTTCACCTGCCTTGGCTGCTTCTTCGCGTGACCTATCGGAGGTACGGGCGAGGAGGGAGCGAAAGAAGACCAGGCCCGCTTGCGTGCGCCAGTCTGCGCACCGGTCACTTTCATCTCTCTCTCTTGCTCAACGCGGCGCTTTGCTCCACTTTTCTTGATTTCTTCTTTTTTCTCTCTCTCTCTCGTTCCCACGCGCCGGCTTCTTTCTTCTCTGTCCTCTTTTTCACCGTCATTCGTGTAATCTCTCCCCGACTGGCGCCATGGATCGGTGTGTAACTCTGCGGTACCGTCGGTCGGAGCGCGTGAAAGGGTAAAGGCGACTCTCGCTGGACACATTTGATGGAAACGGGACGGAGACGACAGCAAAATAAAAAAGCGAAGCCTGCCGGCGCGCTTATATCGATGTCGCGCCGACGGGACGGAATCGCGTACTTCGTTCGCTGCTGTTAGTTGTGTGCAGCACTTATAGACAGCAGCGTCGTTTCGTATATATACGCGGCCTGCGTGCGCTATTTAACGTTTTCTTCCTTTTTTTTTTTTTTTTTTTGCCTGACCATTGCATTGTTGGGCGAGCTACGGCTGGCATTGACTCCCAAAAGCATATACGCGCGTCCGTGTCGTCTGTCGGGGAAAGCAGACGACGCATCGTGCGCCTTGAGGTCAGAAGAGTACATTGTCGTGTTCTGAAAAAAAAAAAAAGGAAATAGGAAAGTAATGAAGGAAATTACACCTTGCGGAGCTATGCTAAAAGATCATTTAAATTTTTTTTCGCCGATGCCGTGGTCTCCAAACTTTTGCTCGCGGTCTGTTTTCTGTGGCAATGAAGGGAAAGATACGGAGGCAAAGTGCGCACTATAATGAGAGCGCTCCTGAAAATAGTTCCACATTCTCATCCGCCTTAGCGTAAGCTGGGGTAGAGAAATCATAAATGTCTTATTTATAACAGCAAAATATGACAAAATACAGTACTGAGCGTTAAATTTGTCGCATCTTCACCGTTTTTCTCTTCCTTGTTTGGAGGGCAAATGGGAAAATTTTGCCCTTGGAAGCTGTGCCGACTCAGTATCCGTTCCGAGAAGCCGAAAGCACTGTCAAATGCTGCCGGAGTGACACAGTGACAGAAGGGCAGAAGCTCCGCCCCTGTAGCTTCTCGTTCATTCCCACGGAAAGCGGTCCCCTAGTATAGTTGAGACCCTGCGACGGACGGTCGATTTCAGACATGCCGAGTAACGTCCCCGACTTGAGCATGTATGGGAAAGAAGGAACTAAGGAAGCATGTATAGTGTGACCACACTAATGCTTAACACGCGACGCTTAAAGCTAATTAGCCAGCAGACAGACAATCTAACTGTTGCGTTTGACGAATGCATTTTAGTTATAGTGGCTCTATACTGGCTTGCGTAAGCGAGACGAGTTTGTATTTGAAAGCGCCGCGTTTTGAAGACGACAGTGCGCTCCTGTTTCAAACTGGAATGGTCTGCTGCCGCGTTGATTGCATTGCTGCCCGCTTCTTTCATTTACGTCAGCGCGCGCCACCATCGTGGGGCACCAGCACGTCTAGAAGCTTCGTCAAACAAAGAGCGTGACAGCGCGACAGGCGTGTGTCTTGCGCCGAGCGACAAACCGATAACGGCGATGATCTGCTGGTGAAAAACGGTGCCCCCGCAAAAGCGAAACAATGTGTGTGCACGCGTGATAGTGTGGCGCTGTCACGTGGCCATGACCATGTTTCGGCAGTACTATAGCGAGCACTGTGAGAAGCTGCCGTCCACGACCTCACACGTGCGGACTATCAATGGCGACCGTCCCGGTACATGCGTTTCTTGGCTTTTTCATTTTTTTCCTGCCCAGTATTGCACGGTTTCAGCGGTATATACTTGTATAAGCGCCGTGCGGCCTCGCAGCCTTGTCCCCGGATGGGGGCCTTCTTTTTAACCCGTGCGTGCGCCCGACTTGTCCGCGGGGAACGGTGGGCCACGGCTGGCTTTTCACCCGCCCGTCTCGTGTCGACGTTAATGAGGTACGAACAAGGAAGAAGAACGAGAGAATAATGCACTTTTAATAAGATTTCAGCCCCCCAATGATGGTGCTAACATCGTGTAGCGTGTTAAATACCCGCGGCCTGGCGTGCGCTTCGTACGCCCCTTTCTCGGCTGGGCCGGTTGCCGGACGGAAAAGCTTGGCGGCAGAGACGCTGCGAGACAGTGAAGGCTAACCTCCGGGGAGAGGCGCGGGCAGGCCATGTACTTTCCGGCCGCGCGCGCTACTTCGCAGTCTCCTCCTCCTCCTCCTCCCCCTTCCATCCTCTTCGCCACGGCGTCTTTGGTGACCTCTCTTCTCGTACCAGCGCTGGGTGTTGGCTCCCTTCTCGAACGTATTCGAACGCCCCCTTCTTTTTGTGCGTTACTGTAATAGGGTCTTGCACTGTAACATGGAAGACATAGATCGCGTGATGCGCTTGTTTGTTCTGGTCTGCACTTTTTCACGCTTATGCGTTAGTTTTCTTCTTTTTTTTTCTTTGGACCCATTGCCGATTGTTCAAATAAGTGTGGAGAGCCTAAAAGCGTTACAAATACCGCATAGTTCTGTTTATTTTTTTCTTGCTTGTGCGCCAGCTTTCATTAGAAATACGTATCAAGAACCCGCTTATGGATACTGTATAATGAATTCTATTTCTTTTGCATTGGTCACGTTGACTTGCAGATGCAAGTCACGCCCATAGTCACTGTGACATAGGGACTAACCGTGGGGACTCGAGAGTTTCTGGCTTTAATAGCTCGTACCTTGGCTTTGTAGGCAGCGTGAGGTTCACTTGGGGTGGGGGGGGGGGGGGGATATTCGAAGCACTGGAGGTAGGCTTTCCCACGCTATTAGGTTGCCCTTCACGAAGATGACCGACCTTCCGCTCGCTCTCCGCACCATTCAGCCGAGCGTAAGCGTTGCAAGCAGTGAGGACGTATATTAAGGAAGATGTGGTGCCTTGAATAGCGGCCACCAACTCGTGCTTCATTTCCATAATTAGGGTGACTTCCTCCACCATGAACAACGTATAAGGGGTTCCAGCAAGTAGGGGCGCGAGCACAAGTAAGAAGAAACGGACAGGACTAGCTTATACGTTCACCATATTCAACCCCTCAAATACGTTCGCCATGCACCGACTGGCCCAGCAAACCACACTACTATCCTCCGTCGTATTTGCATCGAGCGAGATGCGTGGTGGAGCGCGCTTGCAGAATTTCGCACAGCCCCTATGAACAGCGGAAGGCGTTCTCCGTCATCTGTACAGCTCGTATGTCGCCGTTGTCTGTCACGGCCTTCGCTCGACTCCGCGCGCTGCATTTGCGTCACACTGCGGATCGAACCGAGGCTCGTTCGATACCGATTCCTTATCTTCGCTGTCTCAACCCCGCCTCTGTCTTCCCGCTAAGATCTGCATGACAAGTGGAAAGGGGAAAGGGGGGGCGAGGGTGCGCCCGCTCTTTCGCGCAATATATATATATATATATACGAACGCCGCCGGAGGTGGGCGTGATGGGAGTTGTCCCGTTATGACATCCCGGGGTGGCGTCGGAACGAGGTACGTCTAGATGCCGCGTGTCACTGTGACGTGCGCTTTGTCCTGCGCGTTAATCGGGCCGCAGCGCGATATGCGTGTACGCTTGCCTTTTCTCTACGCCCCCCCCCCCCCCCCGTCCTGTCGGTGGCGTCGCACCGGCTGTCGCGCAGGTGTCGCTGACACAGGTGTACGTGTCGAGTTAATCATCTAAGTGTGTGCGGCCGCCCGGCTATGTTGTACGAAAAAGAAAAAAAAAATAGAGAGAGAGAGAGAGAGAGAGAGAGAGAGAGAGAGAGAGAGAGAGAGAGAGAGAGAGAGAGAGAGAGAGAGGTCATAATAGCGCGATATAGATCTTTATTCTGTTTTTTTTTTTTTTCTTGTGTGTGTGTGTGTGATTTTGCTTTTAGTTTCTCGCGTCGGAGGTTGCCGTCTCGAAGGTCAGCTCGACCGTTAGATACGGGAAGTGTGTGTGTAGCCAGCGAGTTCGGTACATTACAGCGTACGCTTCCCAAGCAGGAAACAACTACAACGGTTCTACGCTACGAAAGTCGCAGCCACGTTCTGCGGCTGACGAAAGCAAAGGAACGCGGTGCTTCCAGCCAATTAACAGTGGAGTCGACGCTATAGCGCATTCATATAAACAGCGAGTGTTTCTTTTCCAGTTTAAGGTGGCGCTTCAGCGGATCGATTTGCGCTTATCCGTCGTAAGTGAAAAATTTTCACTATGCGTCATATGTGTTGTGCTTTCTGTTTGCCTTGTGATAAGGCATGCCGAAAAAGTTTGCGCGGAGGCACGGGGACAAGCCGAGAAGAAAACAAAGACGAACGCTAACTCACAACTGAAGTTTATTGCAGACACATGCACGAATAAATAGGAAAAGGAAGAAGGCGGCAGAAGGAAAGAAAGAAAAAGAAATGATTGCAGTATATCAAGCACACAGCCCCGTCCGTTCCTTGTGTCAGGGGACTTGGTCTCCAAGTTGCCATTGTCCTGTGGCGCATTCTACATTGGCCGAACGGGACGATGCGTTAATTATTGATTAGGAGAACACCGAAAATTACTTGGGTGATATTTCCTTTATAACCTTCCTAAACATTGCCGCCAGTGTGGCAAAGAACGATAAGAAAACGAAGATTTAATGCAAACCGCTCTTCGACAAAACAATTCCATTCAGGCACAGGGATCAACTCGCGCATGAGCTGATGGAAAGCTTTCGTATGCGTATCAGCGCAGATGAGGGCGTCGGTCAGACTTCTGTCCGCTTCTCTGATAGCGGGTTTCGCTTCTTTGTCAACTCAATCGTGTACACGGGGTAACACGCGATGTCCAAGATGATAGCCTTGTTTCGTTCTGTTTCGGCTTTTCTATATCATATTCGTGCATGTGTCTGGAATAAACTTGAGTCGGCAATTAGCGCTCGTTCTTGTTTTTTTTCTCAGCTTGTCCTCGTGTCTCTGCGCAAACATTTTTCAGTTTGCATTTCAACCAACTAGCCCAACTTTCCGCTCTCCTTGTGATAAGGGCTCGCACGCCCCCCAAATAAACTACCCTTTACTTTCCGCCGGCGTTAATTCTATGTATTCCCGCATAGAAGCGAAATGGAGCAAAAATATCCGGCACACCAAGCGAAGTTGGATCCGCTTTCAGCCAAAAACATCATTTTCCCAAGCTGGCCGTCGCGATCGCGTCCGTGACCACGCAGTGACGGATGCCCGGTGCGGTGGTGTAGACTTTGTTCAATCTTTAGTTGGAGACTTAGCGATCGGCCGGGGTAGAATGCGAGCCGTACGCTGTTTTTTTTTTTCTGTTACATCGTGGATAAAATATACGAGAGCGAAATAAAACCTCGTCCTCGATTTTTTTTTTTTTTTTGTTAGAGCGTTGGCGCACTACGTAAAGTCAGAATGACGTAACAGTGCTGCCGTCAGTGTTAGTGTGGGCAAAAGGGGAATTGCCTTTGTGTGGCGCTCGTCAGATCGTCGATGCACACAAACACATGCGGAACATCGCTGGTAGATGTTTTTCTTTTTTTTTTTTTGTCGTAGGACAACAATTACATTGCATGCAAGTTTTTCGGAAGTTCCCTCCTCTTGCGCCTCATTAAAAGCGGCGCGATGATGGCCCGACTGCCACCGTCACATGGTGGTGTTTATTCTTTCGCCGTTGTTTGATCGTCGTATTTGCATCGTTGGCATTCCTTCGTCGCCATATATATGCATGGGACTTGCGCGTTCCAGCACCGCAAGTTTACATTGAGCGAAGCGTATTGTGGGCGAGAAGTATGCCCAGTCGTGCGCTCTCTGCAGGGTGTCCCAGCTAACCTTAGCCAGAGTTCAAAAATATGCAAATGCCACGTAGCTGGACAGAACAGAGGTATTGTTGTAGGCCGTCGCTTGTAGATAAACTATTTTTACATTCCGCCCAACTAAATAATTAGTCTTATTTCTTATTTATTAATTTATTTGTTAACTTCTCATATATCATAATTAGATGTAAAGTGTCAATGAGAAAATTGTAGAGCGACATGAAAAACTCCCGATAAGGCTTTCTTTTCTGTTGCTCAATATGTGCTACGTAAAAATGTTTTTCCGAGCGTGAAAGAAGCCCGCGAATACACGCGAGGTGCCTCGAACGGCCAGTCGCGCGGCAATTTTAGGCTGCAAGAAGGCTCAACCGAATTTTCAACCTTTGTTCACAAGTCTTTCCTCTGCGTAGTGATCTAAATGCTCCAAAGGACACTAAGCCAGCACCACTGTGACCTCGCGTAGCCTCACCCATCCTCTGTATTCTACGGACCGCGCAACTCACCCGACCACAGGCATCTTCAAGGTCACTGTGTTTGCATAGAACGGCGATGTGTGCCACGCATCGCGACGAGTAGATGTTTTCTTTATTTCTCTGTTAATGCGGAGAGGAAAAGAAGGGGATGGATATTTCTGTAGGCTTTGCGGATAGCTCTAGTTAGGTACAGAAAGCACGCGATCTTCATGCAGCGACATATCCCCCGCTTTTGCTAGGCGCGCCCGTGCATGGTGCAGTTACGGTTACATTGTGTCTCTCGGCGGCTCTGGCGTTGCTTTTCGAGGCAACCAGTGCCGTCCTGCAGAGATTCCAGTCGCGTTGCTCGCGAGAGGCAACCTCTCCGCACGCATAGCGTGCGACTCGTGAACTGTGCTCGTTAAGGGATCTGACCTACCGCGATCACGTCGGGGCTTGCCCCCCCCCCCCCCCTCCGTATAGCCGATCGTCGATGCGATCAACTTAGTCTCGATCCGCTTAATGAACGGGTGGCATCCCTCGAATTATCGACATCGCCGATGTATAGGGGGAGATATGAGAGTTAGGATTACGCTATGCGTCGCACGTGTCCTATTGCACCGGGGGGGGAAGGCGGTGGAAGTAGCGGCGGGGAGTACGGACGCCTGATGGTTCACTTTCACGGATCGTTTGTCGAGCGACCGAGCCGGCGGCGCAGTTGGCCATTACGTGACGCGCCTGCGCGCATTACGGCGAAGCGGACGGAGCACAGCGCCCCTCTCCTTCCATTCACTGATGGCGATGAATAATGAACGCCCACTTCGGTCATCGAGACACGTCCGTTCGACGCACCGGAGAAGCCTTGCGCTGCGCTCTCTCCCACCCTCACTCTCAGAGCGGCTCACCTTCGTCGCATGGCGAACGCAGTCTCTCCCTTGTCCGCCCTGACCTCGGCTTCCCTGTGCGTCGGCCCCTACGCGTCGCCAGGTTCGGCTTACCCGCAAGGTGACTCGTCGTGCGACGAAGCACGCTTGCCGGTGGAGCTTCCGCCGTGAGTACGGTCCGGAGAGCGGGGGCGCTTGACGTTCGAAGCGCGTTGTGGAGTGTAGAGGCGTAAATGTTACGTTATAACGGTGTCACTTGATGCAGAAGGTTCGATCTTATACGTATGTATGCGTTCGCCTGTGACTCGATGTAGCGAAGACCGGAAGAGACGAAGCGCTAGTGGCGATATAACGCGAATTCCATTGAGGTTAAAGCGCCTAATGCCGTTGGGGCTGCTTTCGCTGGCTTCGCCCGGCGCGAAGGAACAGATATGGGGAACGGCACAGGAGCCGCCGCGGCCCCGACCCGTCTTTGCGAAACGCAAGATTCAAGACACGTTGCTGAAATATGCGGTCGTTCACAAGAATGGAACTGATGCAGCCGAGCTCCTGTAACACGAGTGTTTTACGCTACTGTAACGCCGAATAGGTGGATCGTTTTGTTAAGTAGAAAACAGTAAAGCCGGTCTGAATATTTCCATTGACGTCAGCAAATGCGTGGGCAAACTATCGCTTATGGACAACGTTCATTCATCGCTCCCTCGCTGTGGTGACGCAAGTTGAGGCTATTGTTTCGTGCCGTGAAAGAGGACGGGCGGCAATACATATAGCGCAGATTTCGTCAGACTTTGCTAAGCGTGGGCGGGCTGAGGGCCGTTATTTCTTGAAAGTCGGAACGGCGTTGAATGGAAATGAATGTCTGGGTTGTTCTATACATAGTTCTTTCGTCTGCAGTAGGCCCCCGCCAGGTATGATATGGTATGAATGGCTTTATTCAGGTCCTGAAGATCAACCCTTAGGTTGACGCAGGCGGCTCCTACGTCGGGACAGTAAGGTTTAACCTTACCGCCGTATCGTAGGCCTTCTGGACGGCCTGTACTTGATATAAAAGAACTCCACTTTGAAGGAGGACTCGTCGCCACCAGTCTCTTTCCTTGTCACAGTCTGTGAAAGACACAGGACACTGCCAGAGCATATGATCCAGAGTAATGATGCCATTACACTTCTCGCAAGTGATTGGTACCTCTCTTTCTGGATATATAGCTTGTTAATAAAGTTTGGGCTTGGATAAGTTCTTGTCCGTAACAGTCCCAGAGTCACCGCTTGGGCTCTATTGAGCTTAGCGTGTGGCACTGGGAATTCTCTTCTGTTCATGCTTCGCTATTTCATTATATGTGAGTAATCGGTCCCTGTTCTCCTCCTGTATATTATTATGGCCCTGGTAGCGTAGCGCACGGATAGCAAGTCCTCGTGCAACTGCGTTAGCCATCTCCTTTAAGTTCTTCCGAGATGGATCGACAGACCCCACGTGTGCAGGAAACGAGCGGATTTCGATCCCTTGGCTGTCCATCTCGGCGATCAGCTGGGCAGCCCTTTTGGGGCGAGATTTCATTTCGACGCTGTGCTGGCGCGCGCTGCTCTGCGCCAGATTTCGGCGGGCTAATGACAGCGCAGTCAGTGGCCACGCTTTTTTTTTTTTTTTATACGGCAGGCGTCTCCGGCTGGCTGCTCGACGGGAGCGTTTTAGTACTTTTTTTTCGCTGCGAACGCTCGTCGGTATTGCGCTGTGCGCGGGAGAACCCACGCGTTTGTATATTCGGTGTCGCTGTGGTTGGTTAATAATTGGGTTGTTTGAGTCGCCTCTTTCTTAGCTGGGCTGCGAGCTTGCGATAAGCGGGGATTATGTGGAGCGTGGCGCGAGAGCTCTAAGCACCTATAGTCCTTTGGTTAGCAGAAAGTTTCAGCGCTGTGTGCACGCATTGATGTTTGCGAAGAGAGTTATGTGGGAATTGGGGCAACTCGTCGAGAGGGAGTAACTACCGGAAATGATAAAGTAAATCGTTAGTCTAACGTCCCGAAACTGCACAGTTGTTTACGGAGACACCGTAGTGAAGGAAGTGGGAGGGGAGAGTTGAGTGCCTACGGATTAGTTTTGACAACGCGGATTAGTTTGGCCATCAGCGCCAAAGCACGGCGCACGATTTTTGGGAATATAGGTTGGTTGGTTGAAAAACTTTATTGATGTCCTGCAAGGTGCGCGTTAGCGCGCAGCGGGCAACTCCCACGTCGGGACCGTCAGGCCAAGCCTGTCGGCCGCCCCGGGGGCATCGGAAATAGAGGTGCTTATTAACTTTTTTTTTGGGGGGGGGGAGGGGTAGAAAAGGAGGGAGGTCAATAACACTACTTTTTACCGGAAAACATTAAATCGTACTGATTATAGCTTGTCATTATTCGACCTATCGACACGTCTACGTGCGCGAAGGGTGCCCTAAAGGTTGAAAAAAACTTGTCCTTGCGCATGCGTGGTCGTTTCAGATGCCCCTCTGTTTGAAATGTGTGCCGGCCGCTTTGTCACTTGCACTCCGGTCGAACTGTCTCTTTGCCACCCCCGGCGTGTCTGCTAACCTAAACTTTGACCTGGAAAGGAAAAAAAAAAAAAGAACTGAACGAAAAATACTTTTCTTTCTCCCCCCTCCCCCCCTCCCGCTCCCTGCGTACACCTTCCTTTCCGCGTGACCCGGCGACTACTAATTAGGCGCACTGTTCGCTTTCTTTTGCCTCCACATCTCATTATCTCGCCTCCGGCGCAGTCGCTTCTTCTTCTTGCTCCTCTGGCGCGGAGCGCTTTTTCTTTCTCGCTCTCGAAGTCATGAAGTGGCGGCTTTCAGTCAAAGTCGGGTCGATACAAGCCCGAACACTGTCGGGCTCTTACTGTGCGTCTGCAGTTGTCCCTGCGCGCATGGCACGTGCGGATTACGCGTGCATGCAAATAAGTTCCGGAGCAAGTTGAGAGAGAGGGAGAGAGAGCACTCATTACGTATGCCGGTGGTAGGTGAACCCGGCTTTGTTTCAAAAGTAAGGCGCCACTCAATTTCTCTTTCTCTTATTTTTCCTTTCTCGTTTGTCTTTCCGCGCTCTTACACATTTGGGATAAAACTGTGGCGGAATGAAGAACGGTAATGGAGAAGTGGGGGAGAGGGGAGGTGGCGTACTTCCGCCGCGCCCAAAATATTTTCAGACGGGGCAGGAATAGACGGTGCGAGCGTGACAATTCGTTTAACTGTCGATAAAGTTACGGCAGCATTTCCTGCGATTTGGTGCAACGCGAGCCCTTTTTGTTTTTCTCGCTGCGCGGACACAAGGAGAGAAAAAAAGTCAGCTTTGCGGCGCCATTGAGAGACGAACGGTGGCGACGCCGCGCGCGCTTTCAGGTACCCGCAGCTGTTTCCCGTGACGTCACGGATTTTCACGGCGTCCTCCCGGGCCCTAGTTAAATGTGCTGCACGTTGCATTCTAAAGGAGCCGGAGACTGAACTAAAGCGAGTTTCACGAAGCTTTAGTGACCCGCAACTGCACAAAATGCAAAAAAAAAGAAATCTGTGACGTCACATTCACGTACCGACGCTGGCATTTCAGCGGGAAATCGAAAACGAGAAACGGAAATTTGGCCTGCATCTTCTGTTCTGGTGATCGACCTATCACCCCGAAATTGACGAAAATAGCCTTGAAAGGATATTTTTGAAATAATAATTCTAAATTGCATCGTGCCTCTCTTTAGAGAGAGAGAGAGAAAGGAAAGGCAGGGAAGTTAACCAGACGTGCGTCCGCTTTTCCACCCTGCACTGGGGTACCTTTAAACCACTAACCTACCAGACACAAGGCTACACGCAGTGTCTCGATGCCGTGGAATACACGTGACCCTTAAAGCAAGACGCGGAACGGACGTCAATGCGCAGATTCGGCACGCTTTTGAAGCACCTGGCCTGTCCGAGCAATTTCGGCACGAACGGGAATTTCAAAAAAAAAGAAAGGGAGATTTTCAAGAAAAATACCCAAAGGACGGCGTGGTCGAACGCTCCTAAACTATGCGTCAGTCGCTAAGATTAGCGCGTTAAATTTGATTTGAATGTCGCGGCATCTGTGCGGATTGTCGTGCGCGCCATACCGCTCAGACCGTGACGCCAACACTGCACAAGCTGTCCAATTTGTATCTCTGGGTTGCCTCCCCCTCTCCCCCCCCCCCCGCCTCGGCTGGGCAGTACAGTGGAGTGTGTCGCCGGCACCACGCTTATTGTATTGTAATTAAGAAGAAGAAGCAAAGCACGAAGAAACAGAGGCAGTTCGGCGCGTGACACAGCACGTGCGTCATTCGCAACGGTGCGGTCGCAGCCTTGCCTTCTCGCTTTGACGTGGTCATTCGAAAAAGAGAAAAGAAAGTTCAAGAGCAAGCGACCCGTCGAAGGCTTATTGAGCGCGAGTATAGAATCTAAGCACTGTAAAAACTAGCCCTCGCTTAAACGGTCATGTTTTTTTTTTTTATCATCTGTTCTTTTTTTTGCTTTCTTTTTTACGTATTGTCGCCGGTCTATTCCGAAAGAGTCACGGATACCAATATCGCGGATACATTACAAAATGACGGCCTGCCGTCATTTTTGACGGTCAAATATGCTCTGAAATAGAGCTGCCAAGCTATTCTCCCGTCGTTTACTGGTTTTTTTTTTTTTTTTTTTACAATGTAAGCTATGTGTAGGGAGAGGTATGTTGGCATTTGGCAGCGTCTTCTTTTCGTCGTTTAGCGATCGGGCGCTGGTATTTCCGTGATTTACAACTTAGGACGTCGTCGAACAACCGACTTTGTTTGAGCGCGGACACCGCCTGTTAGCGTCGCGCGAGTCTTTATAGGGTGTCCCTGCTAACGTATAACCAAGCTGTCAAAAAGAAAGAAACTGAAATTGCGATGCTAGCTCAATAAAAAGGCCTGCGGTGTTTCAGTCGTCAGACCTCTGACAAACGAACGCCGCAGGTCTTATATTGTATCTAGCACAGTAATTTCTTTTTCTGTCCTTTTTTTTTTTTTTTTTGCTTTAGTGGCACGAACATCGAGTGACACTCTTGTTTATTGCGCAGCACTTCCGGTTCACCTCCTGAGACAATCGGGCAGGAAATCCCAAATAAACCAGAAAAAAAAATTTGAAAAAATCCTACAGTGCAGAATTGATGGGCTTCATTATGGCTTTCATTAGAGATATGATATCGTAAGTTTAGTTACAAGTTGAGTTACTGAAGTGTCTCGAACAGTTAGAATTAATTAGAAAACACTTGAGACCATCGGGACGAAATTCAATATCGATAAGAAAAAAAAAATAGTACAGTACAAAATTCATGGGTTTCATTATATATATATGATATCGGAGCATAAGTTGCAAGTTGAGTTGCTGAAGTCTGTTCAGTAATTAAAATTAATTAGAGATCACTAATTACAGCACACAAAAGCACAGAATCGTATCGAGACCCGCCACGTGAGCGCGACCTTGGCGAAGTTCCTGAAAACCCGGAAGTAGACAGCGGAAGTATTGACGTGGCTAATTACGTCACACACAAGAAGGTGGCATGATATTTAGCCGGCTAATTAGTGGGGAAGAGTTGCCTCCGAGTTAGGTTCGTGCGCTGCGTTCGCTTAACGTTAACCCTTAAAGAACAGCAACGCCGAGGTGCGTGTGCCGCTAAGAGACACCAAAATCAAAGATTAGGGTCGCCTACCGTTTTTCGAGCAGCTTGGCTAACGTTAGCTGGGACACACGGTAGACGCCTCTGCTGTACCGACCAGCCGCTGATAAATAAGTGAGCGGCATCTTCGGGGCCCTCCACAGACCGTGGTCCGCCGCGGCCTTCTAAACGGCTCTGAGATGTTTCTCGTTTCCTCTTTATGAAAGATACGGCCGAGAGAAAGCAAATGGAGAGAAAAGGGAGGAAGAGGGTGAAGAATAGGAGCTGTAAATTGCAGCTAGAGAGAGAGAGAGAGAGAGAGAGAGAGAGAGAGACCTACAGACGGTGGAGCCCACGAGGTTCTGCCCGGGCGCTCGCCAAAGATAGCCGGTCGAGCGAAACAAACCGAACCGGTCGGGCGCCCGCTGCATTGGCCGCAGACTCCCCGTTGTCCTGCGTTTCTTTCTTCCACGAGAACGGTGTATATAGAGACAATGCGCGGGCGATATCGTGGAAGTATAAATGACGAGGCGTAGAAGAAGAGAGAAAAAAATGCGCGCACTGGAGGTCGCGCTGCAGAATTAATCACGAAGTAACTCGAGACACAGTGCAGGGTTAGGAGCGGCTTTCCCCCTCCATCCCCCTCTCCGGAGGAGGTCTTCTCGAGTATAAGCTCCCTCCTTCCTCCGCCCAGCCATTCTCGGAGGAGCTATAGTCTTGCGCCGGCCCGCCAAAGTATACGCAGTGCCGTAGAAGAAGCACCAGCGCCTCTATAGAGCCTCGGTCGTGTGCGCCCGGTAAAGTCAAGTGCAGGAAACCCAAGCGGAAATCGATTCTCAATGCGCCCGCTTACGCGCTCGCACACTCTCTCCCTTTCCTCGCTGGCGACTCTCTCGACGCAGTTCGACGAGCGCTTGTTTTTCCAGCGCGAGGGGGAAACGATGATGATGCCCTTCCCGCCTTCTCCGGCTTCATCTTACCGCGGGGCCGCCTCTCATATTCTCTCTCATACTTTCTTTCTTTCTCTTCCTTTCTTTCTTTTTCTTTCGTTCTTGCTTTCTTTCTCTTTCCTCCCTCATTACGTTTACGGTTTCGTCTTGGTACGTAGACGCGAGAGAAGCGCTGTCGTAAGGGGAAACATCGCTGCTCGTAGGAAAGAAGGGATACATTTTAGGGAAGATCTTATTTCTTTTTATGTTTTTTTACCTCTGAGACGCGAACGCCGATTAACAGCGCCAGTGATTGCCTGGTCGGCGGCAACGGATCGAGTTAGCGCAACGGAGGAGACGCGACCGAGTGGACTACGTGTAAAGAAATGGCTGTGTGGATGAGTGAGGGAGCGCGGATCGTCCATTGCGCGAGTGATTCAGCGAGCGCGCGACGCTGCGATGAATATACGCTAACGCGTATGACGATTCGAGTGAAAGAACTCGACGCGACGCAAGAGCAGCGTAAATCGTTCAATCTCAGTTTTCTTGTTTTATAGCCCTTTGTATGAAGGTTGTGTCGACATCGTCAGAGCTCTATAGCTTCTGATTAACAGTACAACCAGCCACTACAATAAGGAGCTTTAGAAATAAGGGGACCCGAAGTTGAGGCAATCGCGAGGCAATCAGCGGCGAGTATCTAAGGAACCTTCGGTTTGCCGTTGACATTGTCCTATTCAGCTACACTTGGAACGAATTACAACAAATGATTGACGACCTCAGCCGAGAAAGTGTAAGAGTCGGGTCGAAGATTAATATGCAGGAGACATAGATAATGTTGAATAGCCTGGCAAGGGAACAAGAATTCACGATTGCCAGTCAGCCTATACAGCCTGTACAGGAGTACAATTATCTAGGTCAATTAATCACTGGGGACTTTGATCAGGAGAGAGAAATTTACGGAGGAATAAAATTGGGTTCCAGTACATACGGCAGGCATTGCCCAATCCTGACTGGGAGCTTGCCACGGTCGTTGGAAAGAATTATGTACAGTCATTGCATTCTACCGGCGCCAACATATGGGGCAGAAACTTGAAGGTCAACGAAAAAAGCTCGAGAATAAGTCAAGGACCGGGCAAAGAGCAGTGGAACGAAGAATGTTAGGCGTAACGTCAAGGAGACTGGGAGTGAGCGGTGAGGAGAAATGCGCATACGGCTATATCCGCTATTCTAGTTGACATGAAGAGAGAGTGAGAAATAAAAAATGGAAGTGGATAGGCCATGTAATGCGTAGGGTAGATAAACGGTGGACTGTTAGAGATACAGAATGGGTGCGAAGGGAAGGGAAGGGCAGTTGAGGACGACAGGAAACAAATCGGGGTGATGAAATTCGGAAATTTGCAGCCGCAAGTTGAAATCAGCTAGCGCAAGACAGGGATAATTGGAGATCGTTAGGAGAGGCCGTCGTCTGGGCAGTGTATATAAAGCGAGACTGATTATGATGATAGCGAGACGTACTATAGACCGCAAAAGGAGTTAAAAAGTCTCAATTTCGCCCGAAACGCGAAGCATCGATCGCGATCGCAAATTAGTAGACAGATATACGAATTGAGGATAATAGCTTTATCGGCCGCATAAACTTGTAAACGACATTCCTTTACTAACCAAATTAACAAGCATGGTGTCACGCGCACACAAGCGAACATGGGCAAATCTCACTCGATGTCCGCGCACATTCGCTGTGAAAACGCTGGAGTTAGGAAGCGCGGAAGCAGCAGCGAGCGAAACGACCTTCGTGTTTTCTCTCGCTTCAACGCGAACTAAACGTTGAAAGCACAGCGCATACGAAGCTACCGGCACTCGGCGCACGTAATTTGTCCCCATCGCAGATCGCTTTCAAGGTACGGCGGCAGCGCCGTATAAGCAGCACAGCCGCGGGAGTAGAACGCCCCTTTCTCCCTCTTTCTTGCTCCCCTCCCCCGTGCTTCGCGCGCAAAAGAAGATGGCGCGCTTCCGGCCACCCCGCCTTCCTGCCTCGCGCGCGCGAGAGTGAGCCGCTATGGTCACCTGTTCCTCGCAAGCTTTCACTCTCATATATGGCGCGCGACGACGATGTTAACTTGTTTGGACTTGCACGGAACATCACGGCGACGGCGACGGCAGAAGTGCGCTTGGTGTGTCCATATAATTGCTGTCGCAGCAAAAAGAACTGAAAAAGCGTACGCAAAGCCGCTCGGGGACGCTGTTTCTAATGTTCCCTAATGCCAGGCGCGTTAGCTCAAGGCCTCCGAGATCAGGCGACCTCGGAGGTCATGGTTAGCTCAGCGGCGTTGCGCTGCTGAACACGAGGTCGCGGGTGCGATCCCAGCCGCGGCTGGCGCGCATTCCAGTGGGGACGAAATGCAAAAGCATTCGCCTGTACCATGTAAGCATTCGTTGCACGTTAACGAACGTCACAAGGGGTCAAAGTTCATGCGGAGCCGACCTCATAACTTACTCCACTTTCGTAACGTTAAATCCCACAAAGTTTTCTTTCTTTCTTTCTTTCTTTCCTTCTTTCTTCCTCTCTTTCTTTCTTTCTTTTTCACAACAATAATATTGATAAACTGAGCATCAATTGCGCGACGGTGGCGTTGGTCTTCAAACATCTCGAACAGCGTCGTCCGGTTCTCGAAGACGCCCTGCATGACTGTAGTTGGCGCGAAGACCCACTCGACGTGACCACTCGTCCGTCCGTTTCTCCTCGGCGTCATCAAATAGAGCACTCAGGCGCCCTCCCCTCGATTTGGGAGTTATTCGTCTACGGAAAAAGCCCACATTGGCAGCACTTACGTCGTTTTCTTTTCTTTCCTTTTTCTTTTTCCCGTTAGCGGCGCGCCCTTCCGGCGTTATCCCCGCATTTATCGTGTACGCCGTATTTATAGAAGGTCGCCTGCGCAGACTACGGTATTTCATATAGAAACGTCGACGTAGGAGAAGAAAATAAGAAAAAGAAATGCGGGCGAAGATGCGCTTGCCTCGGGTACTACTACTGGTATACGCGCAACATCATCGAATCGCCCCGAGGAGTTGAGAGAGAGAGAGAAAAGGCCAATAAAAAGGTTGTTCTGGCCTAACGGGCTACGCGCTCTGCTATTCCCTTATCCCTCGACTCTCTCGGTCGTGGCACACGCGCGCGCATTGATTCGCGGCGCGCGGCGCCTCCACGTATACGCTTATGCCTCGATAAATCCGTGCAGCACGGCTGCAGCAGGTATACGAGGCCCGCACGAGCAAAGAGCTACGAGGTCTCGATAACGCTCCCGGTATTTTTGCAGTCGAGAAGACGACGCCCATCGAATCACTCGTTAAGGTGCCACAACATATCTATCGCGGCACGTCTTCGAGCGTCGTCTGCTCGCCGTTCGCGAAAGCAGACGAAACTCGCGGCCGCGCATAGCGCTGCAGGTCGTCGATGCAATGCGCTGCAGCGGTGTATGCAGGCGCTCTGACCGGCACTGCACGGTTCTGTTAAGTTTGCGACGCGTAGACGAGCGCACACGGACCCGGAGAAGCTCGCCAGCTGCGCTGTCGGAGTCAGCCCCCTCCCTGGGCGCCGGCAAAATGTATTCCTGAGGGGGGGTAACGGAAACCGCGAAAGGGCCCAGACACAAACACCCGCCCGGAGGAGCCTCGTGCAAAGGTAATCACGCGAAAGCGAAGAGCCAGCGAGCTAGCCATACAGCGGCGAAGGGGGGGTACGACGGAAGAAGCGGTCGAAGGAGGACGTCCGTCTCTCTGCAGTCTCCCCCCACCCCCGTAGAAGAAGCCGTCTTGCCGGTGTACGCGCTTGAAAGGAATCGGGTGGGTGGTGGCGGGAGAGGAGACGACTGGGTTGCGGGAGCAGCAAGATCTGCATCTTTTACGGGGCGCGCCTCTTTCCTCCCTCGTCGTCGAATATATCGCGCACTCGGGAAAGAAGCTCGCGCGCGAGCAACGCGTGGACGTGCTCGGCAACGCGAGATGAGGTGAAGGAAGAAAAGACGGCGCGGAGTAGTACGAAAACAAACAACAACAACAAGAAGGAGAAGCGCTATACGATAAAGGATCCGAGAGATTCCGGTCGAGAGCTCCTCGCCAGACGAACCAAAGGCGCGTGAAAAGAAAACACGGCACGAGATGGGGGGAAGTATCGAGGTATAGTGGGGGTGAGGGGGGGGAGGGCGAAGATGTGCGTAAGAGGGCGGAAAAACGAATTCCGGGATCGCGTCGGCCGCGCGCCCGCTTCGCCGGGAGGTGAAGACGACGACGACGAGAAGACGCTGATCGGAGGAACGGCGGCTCGGGGCCAAAGAGAGGCACCCACACGCAGAGCACGTGGCAACTGCTGCTACTGCTGCTGCAACAGCAGCCATAAGGACTGAGATGGCGCGAGCTACTACACGGAAAGCAAAACACGCGCCCATAAGACGCAGCGCTGTGTTTCGCTCGCGGGGCGGGGGATGCCACAATGCGGGACTGAGCTGCAGGCGTGTTCTTCTCGCTAGACATGCACGAGAGAGAGACAGAGATAAAAAGAAAAGAAAAAAAAAAGGACACGCACTCGAAGAAGACACGGTGCTCGCTTGCCAAAGGAAGTGCGCGACGTCGGGAGGCGGCTTGCTTATGGGCGGCGGGAAAAACAGAAACCTCGTTTCCCATTAGGACGCAGCCGCTCCCTTCGCGTGTCGAACAAATGCGTTCCCGATAAGACATTCGGCGAGCAAGCAGGCGAGCTCCCCTTGTAGACGGGGCCAACGATGCCGGCGCGTTCGGACGAGCTCCGACTCGGTGATCGGCGGGTTCTCTCGGTGCGCGCGTTGCCTGGGGCTTTCCGTGCCGGTGGTGTACGACGTTGAATGAATGGCACGTTCGCGTGATTAGTGGACGGCTCTTAAAGCGCTCTTCTTCTATAACGGAGTGCGTGTTTTGTGTATACCGCGTCGCTAACACGATGGCGGCTCAATTACGCAGCTTGTATGGCTAGCTACCCGTCTGTATTTTTTTTTTCTGCTCCACGGCCTATTATATGTGTACTTCTAACTGGGTCGGTCCAGATGGCTGTGATTGTTAGTTGTACGCGGAAGAAATTCATTGAAAACTCCGCAGCAGATTGCGTATGTAGAAAAAAAAAAAGAAGTGATAATTATTGGACCTGCCATTGTAGCTCACCGGCTATGGCGTTACGCTGCAGAGCGAGCACTTGCAAGGTCGAGGGTTCGATCGCGGCCGGAGCGAGCGCATTACGATGGGGGCAGTATGCAGATTGAGGTGCACATTAAAAGAAACCTAGGGGTAGAAATTGATCCCGAGTCCTCCAATACGGCCTGCCTCATAATCAGGATCGTGGCTTTGGCACGTATAAGGCTAAAACTTAACGCGATAGCGTTGAGGCCCCCGTGTCGCAGGTTACCCGCTGTCGATAGCGTTTTCCGCAATTCCGTACGAAATAAATTCTCCCAAATCACGCAGGCCCTCCGCGTGGCGCAGAGACGTTACTGGACGAATTGAATTTCTCGAAGTAAAATTCGCCAGAAAATTCGTTAAGTACGGCTTCCTCACAAAGTACTGACATGATGGCGTCGGACTGTTATTTGAATATACTAGAAAACACTATTCTGTTACACGGAAGCCCAAACACAAACCTCTTTTCCAGCTGCCGTTTGAAGTCCGTCTTGGAGCGGCGCGACCCGTTCGGTTCCTTGCAACACCGTCCAGACGGCGATCGCATCCGCGACAGCGGCGGCGCCTGCCAAGGCGAGGGGGGATGAAAAAAAAAAGAACCAGAAAGCTCGCCTTCGTGCATAGCGTTCGCCGCCAGCGTTTCCGGGAAAACATTGCGGTTACGTAAGCTACAGTTGCCGGGAAGCGTGAGAAGCAGTCGGGGATCTTTGAATGTTATCGCGTTCTACTCTTAAGTAATTACGTGCACCGAATCGTTGTTCGTGCCGGCACTGACAGGTCCCTAGCGCAGAGCTTTTCAGGATGTCGACGTACATTTTCACTTGGATTGGGTTTGTACTCGAGGTAATCGCGGAGTCACTTCACTGAATAGCAGCTTTTCTTCCCACCATCCACGCCACGGTTTTTTGGTTCTTTGTGCGTGTCAGAGCAATGTAATATGATTTTGGTGAAAAACGAACTCGCACTCGAACGCATCTTTCGCATTCGTGTTAGTACTTTGTCCGAAATGTGTGTCAGCTTGAATTTTTACTCCTGCTGTCTTACTTCAAGCAATACCTAGCAGTTATGCGATTCATGTAATTTGCCCCTGTGTGCGAGGATAATCTGAGAATTAACGCGTGTATAAGTCACAAAATGCTTTTTTTTTTCTTTCGTTGGCATACATGGTAACTCTGTACGTAGTATCCGCGATGCTTACTTCGGTTGGGTTCTTTCTTTTTTCATTCGTGAGAAGTCACCTGAAGTTATTACGTTTTTATTTTTTTTTCCTTGTCTTGTTGGTCTTGTTGCACGAACTGATGACTTTTGTGTATTTATGTGCGGTTCTGTAGGTGTCATATCTTTCTATTCCCGTACCTCAGGTAAGTCTTGTCGTTCCCGAACTTAGCGTCAAAATTATTTTTCTCATTTGCTGCGGCATATGTATTCGGATGTCAGAATTTTCAGCCCGGACTTCTAACGTGAAGCATTGTTGTTGGGCTCGATCCTTGAGTTTCTTAGATACGTCGCACCGGTTAGTCTGGCTTATCTATATAGCGGCACTACTGGTTTATCACTGGCACTACCTACTGAGTTGTGTCAGTGAGCACGAAAGTGTTCTGAGTAACGAATCAATAAATCACGACACGAAACCTAAAGAAAGAAAAATTAAATTCTGTAGTTTTACGTGCCAAAACTCACGATACGATTACGAGGCGCGCCGTAATGGGATAACTACAGATTAGTTTTTATCACATGTGGTTATGCAGCGTGCGCCCAATGCACGTGTTACACGGTAGAGTTTTCCTATCTTTCTTTTTTTTTTTTTCATTTCACCCCCATGGAAACGCGACCGGCGCGACCTGCAGATTCAATACCGCGCCGTCGGGCTTGGCACTGCGCGAAACGCCAAATCTACTACCAAGATACACTACAAGGATACAGGTACACTACAGAAACTACAAGGATACACCGGCTGTACGCCGTGTCACACGAATCCTCTACATATAATTTTGCGTTATATAGGCATCTCTGAAGCACGCGCAGCTCTAATGAAAATAGGGCGCGATATTTAACGGCTTGTTTGATTTTTTTTTTCCCTCGAGTTTCTGATATTTGGGTTACCCCAGTCTTGTGTGCATGAGTATAAGGTGCCCCATTCTTTGCCGATCCCCCACAATGAGCATGAGTTGGAATCGATCGGTTGGCGCAGGACAGGGGTAATTGGAGATAGCAGGGAGAAGGCCTTCGTCCCGCAGTGGACATAAAATGGTCTGATGATGATGATTTTGGTGGTGGTGGGGATTATTATTATTATTATTATGATCATTTGCCAGTGCGACACAATATGGAATGCTTAAATATATATGTAGACGCGTGTCGTATGCTTCTCTATTCGTGCACCTGTCGTCATTATTCTTCGCTCGAAAAGCATATATCATATATGTCGGCTTGTATATAGTCCTTGTGACGTCGCTTCGCCGACGCCTCACGCTATGCGCATCAACCCGATTCGGGTGTGTTTGCATTTCGGCGCGTATACATCGCGTGAACGATGCGTATACACACTGCATAAACGCTGCCCGAGATTAATGTTGCGGCCCCCGCGACACCGCTACGTTTACATTCGACTATAAACCAGCTGTCATGCCGTCGCGCGCCTCGCCCGCACAACTGCTCTCTTTGCGCAAACGCGTTGGTCAGTCTGGGTAAGGCTATACTTGCAAAGTGATTCCCATAACATCGATTCCCCACATTGCGTGGGATTCGCATACATTTTCTCTCTCTCTCTCTCCTCGTCACACAGCCGCGACTGGCTGGATATACCCCCCCCCTTTTTTTTTTATTTTCTTGCGACTTTCATGCGGGTTCATTTTAACGAAGTCCTTCTTCGCCCTCCCGTGACTACGTGGCGTATCTTTTTTTTTTTTTTTTCGAGCTTCGATCGCCACCTTATCGGGTATTTTGGGGATGTGGAGAGGAGAGGGGCGGTGGCGAGGGGGAGTGCCTCCTTTGTCTACACATACCGGTTCGAGTCGTCCGGGTTGGTTGGTGCGCGGGCGCTAACACAAAAGCGGGCGAGATCGTGGCGGCGTCAGCGGAAAAGGTGCGCCCGGGCATGAGATGACTAAATAGGAATTCGATAAAACGGGATCGCGAGGCGGGGAGATCCTGCGGCGGCTGTGCGTGATGGAATGGCCTGGGTGGACTGCATCGAAAGCGGGCTTCTTTTTTCGGAAAGCTAGGGGGGGGGGGGGTGGTACAGAGAGGGGGGTTGAAGCGAGCCGGGAATATATAGCGACGCCCTGGCGATGTGTAAAACAGAAAGCGGACGCTGCCGTCTACCTAGGGGGGCGTGCACTCGGTGGGACGCGAGACGCGCCCGATGCGTTCAAATCACGCCTATATATATTCAGGGTGTCCCACGTGACTTCGGCCAAGAATTTAAAAATGAAAGGCGCGTCGGAAGCGAATCGAACCGAACGCATACCGTGCGCAGTAGCCTAGAGTAACTCAGACAGTTGTTTTTCCCCATAAATCACCAATTAATTAAGTTTAATTGCCCAACTCTTTCATTATTGGCTGAGGACCGCCAGTGTGATACGCAGATTTGTGGAGCACCTTCGGAAACCACCGATCGATTTGTTTCCTTTGCGGACAGGCCGCCATTGGAATATGAACCTGGCAACGTTTAACGCTTGAACGTTATCTAGTGAGGCGAGTCTAGCAGTGCTATTGGAGGAATTAGAGGGCAGTAAATGGGATATAATAGGGCTCAGTGAAGTTAGGAGGCCGAAAGAAGCATATACAGTGCTAAATAGCGGGCACGTCCTGTGCTACCGGGGCGATACGTCTCACGTGGTCCTTCTTTTTCCGGGTTGCAAAGGAAGCCCGCGAAATATGAATAAAAAGCCACGTGACGGAGCGCCTTGCGCAGTGCTATCGTGTTGCTCTCAAGCGTGCGTTCGATGAACAACGTGACATGACACCTGGTACACTGACACGTTCCAGAATAGGGGGAGGAGGAGTGTTGCTTGCTGCAAGTGAAAGGGGGACCTATGGCCTTGCGGAAAAAGTTGCCCGAAATTTCTCCGCCCGCGGGCACCCTACCGAACGCGATAGTTTCTGAAGCCCGTGACACTTCGTCCGTTAACGCGACACCACCTGGTAACACGAGACGTGAACAGAAAAACCTGCGCGGATACATCTACGTCACCCAGCGCCTCCGCCACTTCCGAAGCAGCCCTTTCATGGTGAAGCCTCCCGGGCATGACGACCACGCATTCAGTGGTGGTGACATGCACGTGCAGATGAAGACGAGGAGAATTTTCAAAACGGCGAAAGAATTAATAGTCATTAATCGAGCGAGGTCTTCGTCCGCTTCGTGTGTCCGCGTGTGGAACCATAGTAGCGCAGCCGCGTAATCGCGGCAAATCAACTAGCCCATACGTCGAAGCACCTCCGAACTTAATTTTTCTTTCTTTACAGAAGCGTAATTTAACGAAATACAGCTCAGCTCATTGTTATCTGTCGTGTCTCTCGCAACGCTCTCTCTCTCTCTCTCTCTCTCTCTCTCTCTCTCTCTCTCTCTCTCTCTCTCTCTCTCTCTCGCTCTCTCTCTCTCTCTCTCTCTCTCCCCCTCCGTTGTCGCGGTTCCCGTCGCGGGTGCCGATTTGTCTCGCCTGCGTTTAGCGCACAGAACGCGTTGCGTCTCCTCTCGCGCTCCTGTCCCGCTGCGCGCCTTCTCGTTCATGCAACCACGCTTTCTCCGCACGCAAAGCCCATTTTTTTGTGCCGTTTCAATGCCGCTCGCTGCCGCTGCCGGCGTGTTCGTGCGCGGCGCGCGCTACCCTTTTGATTGCGCCGCCGCCGCCGGTCCGCAAAACCAAGGCCGACGAAGCTTCGCATTGTGCCCTCATTTCGGGCGCTAACGACCGGTTCCCTCCGCTTCGGCCGCCGTGTCCGCGCTCCCATTGTCGGCGCGCGCCCCTCACGCCTCGTCTCTTCTTCCCTCCGGTGACATTCGTTGCGAAAGCCCTCCCCAGTGGCCGGGCGTCGGCGGTGCCCTCCGGTGGCGCGGTCTCTATTGAGAACGGTCGCGCCGCGAGCAACGTGTATAAAGCGATATATGTATGTTTATTTGGTCGAGGAAAAAAGAAATTGTGGGCGATTGTGCAAAATGGAATGATCCGCGCGCGGTATTTGCGAAACGGGACTGAAGCGGATAGACGGATAGCGTGAAGCCTGAAATGTCATCGGTTCCGTTCCTCCTCGACCTTTCTTTCTTTTTTTTTCTTTTTTATATGCTTGCCGAGCTCACGTGGGGGCGGCGCGTTTAAAGCAGATCGCTGCAGTGCCATTAGCGATGATACACCTGGCGATGAGATTCCGACCGATTCGCGTGCAAAAGTGCTCTTATTGTGAGGTGCGTGATACCGTGCTCGCCGCATATATATATGTACCTATGTGGCCCGTAAGGTTTTCGACCGCGTTATGGGATAAAACGCGTAACCTGCCTATTTACGACGTGGTTACGCGCGCTATGTTTGCCGCCGAGTTATGCAGCAGAAAGGGCGCATAACTCGCGCGCTTACCGCGAGCGAGCGCCGGCGGCAAACGCGCTCACACAAAAAGAAACGCTACGTGTCTGCAGATAACCGCTCGCGCGATGTCTCGTACACGACCCGCCGCTGCGCCGGCTGCGGTCTCTCTGTGCAGTCAATAGTGAGGAGGACCCGATCTGTCGTTGGCGCTCTGTTGTCTCTACCTCCCCCTTCCGCTCTCTTTTTATCACTCTTCTCCCCGTGCAGGGTAGCCAACCGGAACTGCCTCTGGTTAACCTCCCTGCATATCTATCTATCTATCTATCTATCTATCTATCTATCTATCTATCTATCTATCTATCTATCTGTCTGTCTGTGTCTGTCTGTCTGTCTGTCTGTCTGTCTGTCTGTCTGTCTGTCTGTCTGTCTGTCTGTCCATCAAAAGCAGTTTAAATGCGCTGCTTGTAACGGGCAGATGTTCTTGTGGGGAAGTAATAATGACGCTGAGTTGCCTTTCGTCTTATTCATTGCGAGCACGGGTGTCTCGCTGTCCATTCGTAACGCGGCTGGAATAAAATATGAACTCGCGCGCCCGTTGGACTGAAATGCCCTCGCTGCAAAGAGAGGCTGTTTCATCTGGACCTTGCAGCGGGCGAAGTCGTGAACGAATGCGATCGTTCCGTTCATTTGGAAAAAAAAATCGGTTATAGCCTGGAGTAGTCGGTTCCGGTCGACCTGGGCCTAATGTGTAATCTTCGGATCCGCCTCCCCCCCCCCCCCCGTTGTATAATATGGGCGTGCTGAATTCTAATGGTCGCGGTTGGTCATGTAGAAGTAACAGTTAATGACGATTGGCTCGCTGCGGTTTGGAAGGCTATGCAGTGTTCATAAATAGCTTGTAGTTTGAGGCTTATAACGTCGAACAGCTACGATTTTTTGGCAGCGAGATTCAAGAATTAGCTTTTTTTTGTCTGCAGTGCTTTCTTGTTGTTCTTCTTAGTTACGTATTTTCCTAAAAATCCCTCTTTTTTTTTTTAATCCCACGCGTAAACCATGCATATATAGGCAAGCGTTTAATATATCTATAAATGTCGATCGAGATCCATTACGACGTAACACGGTAAAACCGTCCTGGCTGGTGGCACCGTTCGTACGACACCACGTGTCACCGTGCATGTGACAAGCAATTGCCTGCAATTCCTCGGTTGCAGCATGCAGTAGCTATAGATGCACCATAACTCGCGCAACTGTGGTGGCGGGGGACACACGCGGCTGAAAAAAAAATCTGACGGGTAGCACCGCAGTCCCGATAGGTACTGGAAACAGTCGTGTACTACGCGCGCCGTATATATATATACCACGACACCGTCCGACATCGTTCATCACCTCGCCTAATGGTTTTCTCAACCGCCTTGGTCAAATAGATCGAAATCAGTTTACCAATAAATTCAGCGGGGAGGGATATATATATATATATATATATATATATATATATATATATATATATATATATATATATATATATATATGTGTGTGTGTGTGTGTGTGTGTGTGTGTGTGTGTGTGTGTGTGTGTGTACGAACTTTTGTGCGAGTGGATGGGTTCGTTTTTGTTTTCTCGTTCATTTATTTATTTATTTATTTTTGCTCGTCCTTTGATATCTTCTTTCGTATTAAACCTGTATTAGCATGGCAAGCCTTCTTGCTTGGCTAACCTCTCCGCAAAAAAAAAGAAAAAATGTCACGCTGTACGGTGCGCGCCATAATCACATAGATCGTGGTTTTGGCACATAAAACCCCAGAATTTAAATTTTTGTTTGCGAGCTTTCTCTTTCATAAACGCTTCTTGTAACCCGCACTCTGTCGGACTGTCAGCGCGAAACACACGGTAAAATAATTTACGCTCTTAAAAGTGAAAGGTGTAAATGGCTCTATAACTCTCACCCAAGAGAGTGTGAAAGTGTGAGTTATAGACAGACTTACACCCTTATTCGCATGAAATGGCGTAAAAAGGGTGTATTGACGCGAGTTACGGACAGTTTACACCCTTCGCTTTTAAGGGTGTAAATTATTTTACGCTGCACTCCGAGACAGCCCGTATGTGTGTTTCAATGCCGCGCGGGTTGCTAGTGCACAACTGTATGCGCATCAGCGCACGCGCGAGTTTTTTTTTTTTTTCCCACGCGCGGCTTGCTCGTCGTCGTCGTCGCCGGCGCATAAATGTCACGCTCGAGCGCGTGGGACGGGTGTGTGCCCCCGGCCCGTTGGAATGAACGCAGCTCGATGAGGCTCGATGATGGGAGACGCGACGGCGCGCTTCGTTGCACTGCCGCCGCCCGAATTCCGTGCACTGTGCGCGTGCGGTGTGGTGTGGAGGAGAACTGCCGTGCGCACCGGGTGACTTGTCTGCTGGTTTGCGTGTGCACACTGCTAGATACGGGACCGTTTCCTGAGCCTACTTCAAGTTCACCAGACCACATCGAATCGCACCACAGCTAATTAAGGAGCGCAGAAGCACGGATACCACATTCCAGAGGCGCGGCACGTGCAAACATGTTGGTGGCCCTCACCTCGTGTGCCGCAGGTGGAGCTATTCACTGCTTGACTCTTCCCGAAAGTGAAGCGAGAGCCTGGCACTGTTCCAGGTAACTTGGGTCCAAGAGGCAAGATGGGTGTAATGCACTGTGAAACCCTGGCAGCGTCGCCCCCACCCGCCTATTGTGACGGCGCATTGCGGGTCAGCGAGGCAAGACCGCAGGGCAACCGCAAGCCCTCGGACAATTGGGGACCAAGCAGCGACTCTCTTCGCCTGGTGTGACACAATTGCGCAGGCGCCTACCATTGGCCGAAAGTAACGACACCTGAGCGGGCTCGCCCATTGGCCGAACGTGACGTGTCTTCGAGGCACCGAAGGGTTTAAAAGAAACAGACCTAGAGCATTCCTTGATTCATCTCTTTCGAGCTTCTTGCCACGGGCCGCAGCGTCCGAGTTGCTGCCGGCCCGTAATGACTTTAAGACTGTTAATTGACTCTCACTGTGAATAATGTAAATAAACCTTCCAAATTTTTCATCCCGACGACCTCCTCAACTCCTACAACTGGTGGCAGCGGTGGAATCGCCTCCAAATGCAACAACACCTGACGCTGTGTATGTATGGTGTTTCCGTTATCGGACATCCGGTTAGCTTTAACGCTCCTGAACTGCTGCACACTGGCGGGTTACGAGGCAGTGGCGGTGTGTGTGTGTGTGTGTGTGTGTGTGTGTGTGTGTGTGTGTGTGTGTGTGTGTGTGTGTGTGTGTGTGTGTGTGTGTGTGTGTGTGTGTGTGTGTGTGTGTGAAAGGGGGGCGACTCCGGATTGATTTAGACTGACCATGTATTATTTTTACCGTGCACGTAAGTGTTAAGTACACGAGTGTCTCTTTTCTTCTTTCTGTCTTTTTTTCCATTTCACGTCCATCGAAATGCGGCCGTCGGAAATGGAACCCGCTACCACAATTGTGCTCAGTTCAGTTCGTCAATGCTTGCTGCTGTATACACGTACCACTCTGGGAGTGTATTTCGTTAGTGTTATATATATATATATATATATATATATATATATATATATATATATATATATATATATATATATATATATATATATATATATATATATATAAAGATGTGTGCTATCTCTTAATATGTGCTGCTGTGAGTAATTGTAATGGGGGCAGCCGGCGCATCAATCTACGGCAGCTTTTATCCGCCGCTTCTCCGCAGATAAGGCAGATAGATAGATAGATAGATAGATAGATAGATAGATAGATAGATAGATAGATAGATAGATAGATAGATAGATAGATAGATAGATAGATAGATAGATAGATAGATAGATAGATAGATAGATAGATAGACGGTCAGACGTGGACTATGGTATAGATGGATAGACACTAATTCTTGCTCTCCAAGCTTCTTTTCTATGTAAAACCAAGTCTCTATTGAGCGCAGTTTTAACGGTCGGAGGGACGGGTGTACTCTCTTGTTCGGGTTCTGCACAAAAATTCCCAGCAGCCTCGTCTTTCTGCTCGTTATGTTTACGTGATGCAGTGTATGGTTGGTCGCGCCTGTTTCACACGGTGCGGTTTCGCGCGGTTGCGATGTCTCAATTTGAGTCGTGTGAGCCGTCGGCGCCTCTGTGGCGCCTGCGATTGTACGGCGTTGGGAGGCGCCGAATTTTTCAAGCAATACCGCTTTTTGGCGTTCTGTGAGCTTGTAACAAATAGAAACACAGCTGTTCAACTACGCCGTCGCTGCGTAGCCGCTTTTTTTTTTTTGTATAATAATACGTTCAAACGTTTCTTTGTAAAGCTTTACGATAAGACTCTATCTTCGTGAAGCTAATTCAGGCAGCGAAGCCAGGGAAAGCATGATTCACCGTGTTTCCTCTTTAATTGAAATGTAGGACTGATAAGGAAAATGAAAGTGGACGAAAAAAGAAGGGGGAAAAAAATTGCCGCAGCTGCTAGGCAAACCCATCGTCTTCCGGTTTGCGCGTGCGATTCTAATTACCGTTGAGCTTGCTATACTTTGGCGGTATAATCCTCCCATCCGCTTCATGACGTAATTAACAAAAAGGAAAAGAAAGGACAGAAAGATGTTTCGTTTCTCTTTCTTTTTTTTTTCTTTTTTTTTGCTCGCTTACCGGCTGACTTGTTTCGTTCAGTTTCCACCGAGGCAGACCTGCATAATAGGCCTCCAAGCGAGCAGTCGTCAACTGGGTGTCGCGCGAAAGCGATTGTCGCATCTGCCACGATCGCGGCGCACTCGAAAAAATTGGAGTTGGAGTCCGCGCGTGCGGTTGTTGTAGCTCGGAAGAAAACGATGGTGGCAAATTGTTCCACCTGCGAGTGTCGGTTATAAAAGCTACACTTAGCTTAAAGCTACTTCACTGCTGTCCGAAAAAGAAGGCCATTTTGTTCAGTAGAGTTATATTTGTATGTTTATAGGATTCGCTGTCGTAACGTTTTTTTGCCCTAAATAATTATCACTTTCCTCTTTGTCGTGCGTCGCTTTCCAAGCCCTCAAGGCGTAATTCTTTTTTTTTCCTTTTTCTTCCAAGTGATATTGCTTCGTTACAAAATGAACAAACGCTTTTCTTTATTTTTAATTGATACGCTGCCTTCTGCAGTTCCGCTTCCACCTGCTGTCTTAAACAGAAGATGTTGCCTTCGGCGGATTTAGCTTCCTGATATATATATATATATATATATATATATATATATATATATATATATATATATATATATATATATAATCTGTGTGTGTTTGTGTGTGTGTGTGTGAGAGAGAGAGAGAGAGAGAGAGAGAGAGAGAGAGAGAGAGAGAGAGAGAGAGAGAGAGAGAGAGAGAGAGAGAGAAGGGGGACCGAGGGGCTCGATTTTGTTAATCATGACCATAAAACCCAACAGACAATGAAGCCAAGGAAAGTATCGGCGAAATCAGCTGTAGTTGAAATGTAGAAAATGAGATGGGGTGGGTGGGTGAAAGTGGGCGAAAATACAGCGTGTCGCCGGTGAGCGATATATATATATATATATATATATATATATATTATAATGAGCCAATAGCTTTCATAGCTACTTCCCTTGGCTTTGGCGGTTGGCGCACAACGCGATCTAGCACAGAGAAGGAAGCGCATGGCCCGAGGAGGAGGCGCGCGTTATTAGATTGCGCAGGCGATGACGTCACGCGCATAGGGGGTTGACGGTAGAGAGGGTGCCCATAGTCTCAAGAAAACATGAGAAACACAGCAGGGTAATCGGAAATTAAGTCATCGCCGACTCTGGCAGTCGTCATCGGATGGTTTTCTTGTCGCAATTTTTTTTAAAATTCCTTTCGTAAAACATATCCTGGGTTCTTTGACGCGCACTTCGATCAAAGTACACGAGCCTTTTTCGCATTTCGCCGAGGTGCACGTTAAAGAACCCCAGGTGGTCCAAATTTCCTGAGACCCTCCCCCCCACTACGGCGTGCCTCATAAGCAGATCGTGGTTTGGGCACGTGAAACCCCGTAATTTACTAGGGCTGGTTGCTTGGGCTAGTTTTTTTTTTCTTTTTTTTTTTAAGCTTGTCAGCGCGACGTCACAACCACGGGGCTGCCTCGGCGAGTAACGTCAAAACTAACTAATGTAGCCCTACGGCGCATACCTTTGTCGCGAAGACAATGTAACGCGGCCTTCTTTGCTGTCTTTCGGGGAATTTTGGGGGCCCCTTGACGCGGGGCTAACACCTTTGTACACAAATGACCTCGACGGCGCCGCGGACAGTGCTGCCGCGCGGCCGCCGCCCCTGACGTCACACCTGCACATGTCGCGTCGTCTTCCCACGCTCGGCTATCAAAAGCCGATTAGTTATGGTCAGAGTGCTTTTGTGTGCAGAGTGTTGACGCGACCATTTCTTGACCCCTTGAACTCTGCCGCTTATTGGATGATGTCGGCTTGCCTGATTGGTCTGAGTAACGAAGTAGCCCATTGGTGGAGAAAAGTGTCTCTTGGATGCTGGGGAATCTTATTTAAGGAATAGTTTGGGGTAGTTTAGGGGGAGCAAGTAGACAGCAGCAGACGGCGCATCTTCACCAGGGGAGACCAGGCCGATCAGGCAGGCCGACGACGACGGGTATGACATCGTTTTGCTTGTAGATATTTTGTACAGTTTAAACTTAAGGTAAATACCAAGAGAATAAATCTAGTTGTTCAAATGCTACTCTCGTCGTCGTACCTGCGGATTTGGACTTGCCCCTGCCAGAGCTCATCCCCATTCATCCTCCGTCTCCCTGGTGAGTTGATGCGTCAGATATCTCACGGCTGCGTCACTTCGCTACAAAGTGGTGGAGTGTGCTGGGTACCGAAGGTCACGCACTAATATCATGGGCCGTGGCAACAAACCCCAAGAACCTAGCTCTAACAGCTCGAATATAACCGAACCCCCTACTGTTCTCGCTACCATGTCGACCCCTCAAGCTAAACCTTTCGTCGGACCGCCAGTCTTTAGAGGCACACCGGAAGAGTCAATAACCGAGTGGCTGCTTTGCTACGAACACGTAGCCTCCCTCAACAACTGGGATGAAGGGACGAAAGCAAAATTTTTATATTTGGCATTAGATGGCAATGCGAAAAAGTGGCACACCACACAAATTCTAACGGGTGCCCCTAATACATGGGAAGAGTGGGCGACGCTCTTAAAAACATCCTTCACAAGTCGTCACTCAGTTGAGATCGCATATTTGCGGCTCCAAAACCGAACGCAGCTGCCATCAGAATCTCTCGAAGATTATTATTATGACGTTGTGCAGCTGTGCGCCAGAGCCAATCCATCTATGACGGAAGAGGAGCGGATGCGGCACCTTACGCGCGGATTGCGTCCGGACGTGATGGAAAAAATCCTTATTGCAAACCCGGACAGCTGCTCTGCTTTCCTTGAAATTTTACGCCGAATTGATTGGGCAGCTTTTTTGATGACACGTGCATACCAACCAGAAGCGATCGGCACCCACCTCCCTGCCGGCCAGCAGTCGTGGTACCCACTCGCCGCGGCACCCTTCGCGGGAGTGACCCCCGCTGGAGCAACAGTGCAGCCGCCTCCAACATGTCTCGCCTCCTGCGCTGCGGCAGAGCGTCACTGCCCGCGAGAGGCCACCGACCGCGACAGGGACTTGAGGACGATCGCGGACTCTATAGCCTCATTATTTGACCGCCTGAAAGGTATCGAACAAGATGTACGTCGTCCTCCAGTGCCTTGGCCAGCGAAAAATACCCGTGACGACGACGAGCGACCACGCTGCCAGCTATGCGACCGCATCGGCCACTTTGCGCCCCAGTGCCGGCAATGGCTCCAGGAAAACGGACCCCAGGGGAAGGAGCAGCGCTCTAACTTTGAGCAAAGCAAATCCGACACTCTTTCCCGACTTCCGCATGATTCCGCACCAGCAAGCGAAGAAAATCCCTTACCGTTGCTCGTGCTGGATCATGTGGACATCGGCGAAAGGCAGAGAGAGGATTCATGGATGCGAGAAGTATTACAACACCTAGAGCAGCCGAGTGCGCCCGTTGCCAGAAAAACGAAAAGAACGGCACGGAGCTTTCGGCTGGTCGACGGTGTATTGTACAGAAGAGCGAAAGGCTTTCAGGAAGATCGCGCAGCACTCGTTGTCCCCAAGTGTTTGAGATCGGAGGTTCTGAGGCACTGCCATGACGACATCACGGCAGGCCACCTCGGTATCAAGCGCACATGGGAGAAAATTCGCAGCCGCTATTTCTGGCCAAAGATGTTTTCCCATGTCAACAAGTACGTCCTATCCTGCTCTGAGTGCCAGAAACAGCCGCTCGCCCACAGAAAGCCAGCCGATCCCACCTGCAAGTCGCCCTTTCCAACAAGTGGGCATGGATTTTCTTGGCCCTTTCACTAAAAGCAAAGCAGGAAACCGCTACATCCTCGTGGTTACTGACTACCACACGAAATGGGTCGAGGCTGTCGCGTGTACAGCGGCCACTGCTGCAGAAGCTGCTAAAGCCTTCGTCGAGCAAATTGTCTTACGCCATGGGGCACCAGAAAAAGTGATAACAGATCGGGGGCAGCATTTTGTCGCCAACCTGACTGAAGAAATTTTCCGACTTGTAGGTAGCGAGCATGCCACTACTACAGCGTACCATCCTCAAGCAAACGGCTTGTGCGAGCGCTTCAACCGCACGTTGGCCGATATGCTCAGCATGTACGTTTCTTCGCACCATCGCGACTGGGACGAATTTCTTCCGTACGTGCTCTTTGCATACAATTCTTCTACCCACGAGACCACCGGGTTCACCCCATTCTTTCTTCTTCACGGACATGAGCCCACACTTCCTATAGATGTAGCGCTAGGCGCGGAACGCGGTTTCGACTGCACACTGGACGCCAGGAAAGTGGCCCTCCGGCTGCAGCGTGCTCGCGAGCTAGTGACCGAACGGGAGAGGCGTCAGCAAGTAAAGAACAAACGTAGTTACGACGCTAAACGACGTAGTGCAGTCTACCATGCGGGGGACTTGGTGTATTTGTGGACTCCGTTCAGAGCTCGGGGAAAGACAACAAAACTCCTTCACCGATACCACGGGCCTTTCCGTCTTGTTAAGCGAATCGGTGAGAACAACTGGGAGGTAGTGGATAGAACTGGCAAAAAACGCGACGTTGTTAATGTTGCGCGCTTAAAACCGTGCCACGTCAGACAGTGCTCGGATAATGACGACGCGGACGACGAGTCTGTTGACGGACATCGAGAGGAGGTGTGTGATCCAAGTGGTGCTGTGCGGGAGTGCGATTTGAATGGTGGTGTGCGCGAGTGCGGTTCGCGTAGTGATTGTGTGTACAAGACAGAGACTTGTGAAAGAGTGCGCGTCGTAGAAGACTCGGACGATGGGACTGAACTTTACTCCGACTGGAAGACATTCCACAACGAGGCCGATCCGAGAACTATCACTGCTTACGACACGGACACTGATGTGTATCACAGCGCAATCGTATAACCTTCATTGTTAATTTTATTGTGTAGCGCGCGCGAATGAACTTTGTTTCTTGTCTTGTGCATTTTGTTTCCATTTTGTCAAAACTTGTTTGTTTTGTTTTACGTGATGCTAAATCTTCCTTACGGATACTTGTTCATTATATGAATCCCTAATGTGCGCGTTTAACTTGTTTTATTTGTAACCATGTTTTATTTTGTAGTAATGATTTGTAACGAGTGGGACACTCTTTTTCGTAGGGGGGAGGTGTCGCGAAGACAATGTAACGCGGCCTTCTTTGCTGTCTTTCGGGGAATTTTGGGGGCCCCTTGACGCGGGGCTAACACCTTTGTACACAAATGACCTCGACGGCGCCGCGGACAGTGCTGCCGCGCGGCCGCCGCCCCTGACGTCACACCTGCACATGTCGCGTCGTCTTCCCACGCTCGGCTATCAAAAGCCGATTAGTTATGGTCAGAGTGCTTTTGTGTGCAGAGTGTTGACGCGACCATTTCTTGACCCCTTGAACTCTGCCGCTTATTGGATGATGTCGGCTTGCCTGATTGGTCTGAGTAACGAAGTAGCCCATTGGTGGAGAAAAGTGTCTCTTGGATGCTGGGGAATCTTATTTAAGGAATAGTTTGGGGTAGTTTAGGGGGAGCAAGTAGACAGCAGCAGACGGCGCATCTTCACCAGGGGAGACCAGGCCGATCAGGCAGGCCGACGACGACGGGTATGACATCGTTTTGCTTGTAGATATTTTGTACAGTTTAAACTTAAGGTAAATACCAAGAGAATAAATCTAGTTGTTCAAATGCTACTCTCGTCGTCGTACCTGCGGATTTGGACTTGCCCCTGCCAGAGCTCATCCCCATTCATCCTCCGTCTCCCTGGTGAGTTGATGCGTCAGATATCTCACGGCTGCGTCACTTCGCTACACCTTCTTGCAAATCCTGCCCTCCCGTTTTCCGACGCCACGCGAGTTCACTGACGGCCTCCCGGCCAGCCCTCCCGACAAGCAGACGACGCGCACATCGCGTCGTCTGCTTGTCGGGAGAGCTGGCCGGGAGGGCGTTCCGCGGATCGGCCGACGAGACCCGTAGCTTTCGCTACGCTGCACGGATTTATTGGCCGGAGAGGCGTGCATTCCCCGACGTGTTAAGGCACGTTCACACCGAAGGCGGAGCGGACAAGCGGACAAGCGGGTCCGGCCAAGCGGCCGCGGATTTTCCGCTTTGCGGAAAATACGCGGCCGCTTGGCCGGATCGCGCCCGGACCGATTTTTTCCGCGCGGATAAGTTGGCCGCTTTGGCCGCAGCCAATCAAAACCCGACACTGCGGAAGCGCTGGTGAATGAATGTAAACGAATGCCTTTCTCTGGGCTTTTCGCTTCTGTTATTCAAAAGCGTCAAAACGGCAAGTTGGGCCACTTGGTTGGGATTCATAGTAAGGTTTGTTACAGCGCAACACAAGACAAGGAAAAATGAAGGTATAAAACGACGACACGGCGCCGTGTCGTCGCTTTATACCTTCTTTTTTCCTTGTCTTGTGTTGCGCTGTAACAAATCTTGAAAATCGACTAGACAAGTGACGAGTAAAATGCCAACGATCTCGTCTTCTTCGTCTGAGCTTATTTTGCAGAAGTAGATAGCGGACGGGAGCGCGCCGACCCACGAAGAAAAAATATCTAAAGTGCGCGCACAAACCCAAAGTGCCGCGAGATGGCGCCACATCCTTGAAATTGCTAAAGAAAAATCGAGATGCCCCTCCTTCCCGGCGGCGCGGATAGCCAGACAACGCGGCCGGTCTGAACAGGCGTGGGCACTCGCCGCCTCGCCGCTTTGAAAATCCGCTTGTCCGCTTAGACGCTCCGCTTTCGGTGTGAACGTGCCTTTAGTGCGCGACGTCGACCGCACGCCGAGCGCGGGCGTAGCTCTGGGCAACGGTACAACTCGGAATTGCTCCACTGCACAGCAAGCTGCACGTCTCGGTTCCCAGAAGAATGGCCTGTTCAGTGGAATGCCCCCCCCCTTCTCTCTCTCTCTCTCTCTCTCTCTCTCTCTCTCTCTCTCTGTGGAAAGCGACAGCGATTGCTGGCGTCACTAACCTCTCGAGGTTACCGCCTGAATTGGGATGCTGAATCTTGCCGGTGCACTGCACTTTAGAAAGATGCACTAGTCTCCATTGTGTGCGTTAAGCTGCGCGCGATTCGTTGACTTGTTAATTTACGTCGAGCTGGGCGCCAGTTTCAGAGCGTTCGAGTACGCTTGTCGGAAAGGAAAAAAAGAAAAAGCTGTTTTGGAAGATCTCGCCCATCCTGTAGTGCATCGGTGATATCGTGTCTTGTTGCTGACGTCACAAATAGTCCCTGATACGTGGCAGAAATTTCTTCCACCTTGCCCCAGGCTACTGACCAGTAGGCGTGATTAAAAAGAAAGCGTAATGATATATACGGCTGCCACGAGTGAAGTTCTGAACCCCGTTTAAGTGGAGCAGGATTCAACTGTACGAGCTCGAGTGGACTGGGAATTGCAATTGGCCCTTGAAAGGTGGAGCTCGACCGTTCTGGAAAATGGCTGTGTAACAGCTAGCCTTCGATCTTTCTGTCGCGTTTCATCTGCCTAGACTTCAGCACACTCAAATGGGCCCCTCGGTTAAGTACGTAAAATACCTACGTTGATTTAATTATCAGGATTTCACGGTGTATAGGCGTCTTTCTGGACGCGGTATTGGTGGCTGCCTTGCAATCATCTTCATCACAGGTCACGATGTCGTTGTTCTCAAATATTTGCAGCGACCATCCATCCGTATCCCCCGTTATCACGCAGTGACGCACACAGTAACGGCTTCGCGCGTGTCAGAGTACTTAGTTATCGCTCTTCAAGGCACGACCTTGTATCGCGATCCTCGGATAACTAGCATTGACTCGGTGAGTCAGTGCCCACCACCCGGAAAAAAATAAGAAAACAGATTCGTCGGGGCTTTCATTCGTCACTAGTGATTGACCACAGCTGCAAAGGAACCTTTCTCGCAGTCTAATCTTGCAGAGCACACACGGTTGGCCTTTCGCGAAACCGAACGTTCTGCGAACCTGGTCTTACCGCTTGTCAGCCCAGAATGCCACAAGGGCACCTCTACAATACGGGAAGGCCTTAGCGCCTGTCGGTACTGACACGCTGCACCTTGTCTGTAGTGCGTGTGAGTGAGCTTAATTCCGATCCCTCTCTTACACTCCTCCATCCCACTCTCCACGTGTATTGTGTACGAAGGTAACCGCCCTGCTTTCCCCGCTTCATCTCTCTCTCTCTCTCTCTCTCTCTCTCTCTCTCTCTCTTCTCGCGGCCCTTTCTGCGACTTGTCCAAGCTGCCAACTCTCGCATGCGTCAGCGAATCAGTCTCACCCGTCGCGTCATTGAGCATCCCCAAACTCTCCGAGGCCCAAACTCTCCGGTTAGACGCCAAGCTTCGCGGGACGGAGAGGATGCTGGGGAGAAACGCGTCGTCACTTCCGGTTGTCCGGCTGCCAGCGGCGCGGAATCGCGCACTGTCTTCCCGCACTGGGCAGGGCAGCTTTGAGCGTGTCGGCACGAAGGGAGCCGACGTCGTCGAGTTGGCCTGTCCGGTCCGCTCTGGTGCCCTCCCTGATCCTTCTTCTTTTTTTTCGGAGGCGGTGGGGCGTGCTCCGAACGAAGCCGACAAGCAGCGCCCAACACGCGATGCGTAGGAGTGCCTTCGATCTCCTTCTCCCCCGTGTGGACGCCGCTAAAGAAGTGCCGACACTGTGGAGTAGCTTCTCGCTGACGATCTACTATAGAGAGCAGCGCACTATACACGTTGCAGCTGTGTCCCTACTCCGATTTCTCTTTTCAAGTACGCACTCAGGAAATAAGTGTACTCAGTCACTGAGCAACTACTCTACTGATTTTGATGGATTAAAGAAAGTGGGAATCTAATGAAAGTCGGAAACAGCGTTTTACTTTTCTGTTCTATGCCTTTAGCATGCCTTCGAGCCAACCCGAATGAAGACGCTTATAGGATAACGTTTAAATTATGACAAATATTGCTTAAATAAAAGATACATTCCTAACTATGATCCCACAACGACACCGTGGAGATGTCAAAATTCTGCAAAGCCGTTAGAACGTCTAATGCGGAACCAGATTGATTTGTTAGACGTTCTTTGTGTACATGTGGGCCTAAAATGTACGTATCACACATCGTTGGGAATAAGTTGTTTGTGGAACTTTATCATATTCTTGTCGCCAGCTTTCGGCAAAAGTATAGCGTGAACTTGACGCCCATTGACACACAAATGTGTGTCGCAGATGACGTGACGTGGGTTACGAATGCCTGCGCAATGACTTGAAAATACCCGGATGGCAGCGTGCAACGTGTCAACGTGCTCCACGATGTTGTATTTTTGTCTTTTATGCGAAGAGAAGCCATTTTTGCCATATAAAACACAAGGAGACAGTCGTTTTATCCACATAAAACAGTTGCATGTACAATGATTTTTTTTTTCACGTTGGTAACATACCAGTAAGTAAAAAGACTCGGAAAGGGATTATGCCTCGGAGCTGTCTTCAAGTCTCAGGAGGCTATGTGTCTAATATTTAATCGCAAAACACTGACAGACTTTCCGTAGAGGTTCACGTTCACCGATAATTCGAGAAAGTGGAGCAAAAAAAAAATGTCTGCGCCTCTTTAGAGATAAGTGCACGCCGGAGGCGAACTTACATCATCTCGGAGGCGGTTCAGCGATTCGTTTCTCTTTTGCCGCGCTCGCAGTCGTTGATCTTAGTTGCTCTTGCTACCGCTGCTCTTCAAAACGGTCGAATTAGAATGACCTCTCCGGGGCAAATGCATTAAGGGCGTTTTATGTCACTTTGTTGCCACGCGGGGTTTCCTCTGCTCCCACTAGATGCGCGACCCCGCCGCACCTCTGACGTCAGAGAGACTCCGTGTTGTGTCTGGCAGAAGAGCGCAGCCGCACCATCGTCCTGCCAGTAGCAGTCCGTGTGCTCCGCTTGAACGCGGCGCGTCGCGTCGCCTGTTGAACTTCTTCAACCCTGCGGTCACCCCGCGAACACGTGATCGTCGCCAGGGTGATCCGCCTAGGTGGCGTTGGCTCCGCGCGCCCGCGCATTGCTCGTTGTCTTCAAGGGCGTCGTGCGATCGAGCCTTCCCAGGGTGCCTGCAAAGGTTTATTGCCTTCTGTTGGCGACTTCCAACGAAACGCTGGAATGCCGCCGTCTTTGTGCTACCATTATAGAAAATGCCTGGTCACGCTGCCGATCTCGAGAATGTACGTGTAAACCGGGATCAATTGCGAATTACGTTGCAGTCGTCAGGTGATTTTGTGGCATGAGTCCGTTCCAGGTTTGTTTTGGGGCGCAGCGGTACAGTGACAGCGTCGCCGAGGCGTTTGAAAGAGAAAAGGGGAGAACTCTTTGGCGCGGAAAATTGGTCGTCTTCGCGATACCATGCCAGCGTTTCATCCGGTTGAGCGTACGAACTGCGACACCGGAGGCCCAATTCTTGATTCATCTGTGGCTGCTCGTTTTGCATACCTCGTTGCAAGGAGTGGTAAACTCGCCGCGCGGGCGCCTCGCGGTGGTCGCGAGCGCGTTTAGGCGGCGAACAAACTCGACTGATTCCGGCAGCAGGCACTGCTCCGCGAGGCCGTGCACCCCCTATAGCGATCGATGCGCGTTCGAGCGTTGCGCGCGCTGGTGGGGTCTCGGAGGCACGCAAGGCGTGTGCGCCGATGGGACCCGCTTCGCCGCGCGCCGCTTCGTTAGCTAACGAGCCGTCTGCCGCGCCGTTGTGGCGCCAGCTTGTCCCATAGCCGGCGGGTGCTTAAAGGTACGTGCGTGCGTGCGGGGCTGGCCACGTGCGCGCACCAACGCGCGAGGTATACCACGGCTGACCGTTGAGACTCGGCATAACTGTATAACCGACGAGAGTGGTCGTTCAGACTCGGCATAACTGTATAACAGATGAGACTGATCGTTGATACTCGGTATAACTGTATAACAGGCGAGAGTGATCGTTGAGAACACGGTTTGACTGTAACCGACGAGAGTGATCGTTGAGACTCGGTATAACCATATAACCGACGAGAGTGATCGTTGAGACTCGGCATAACTGCAAACGATCAGAGGGACCGTTATTTGAGACTCGGTATAACTGTAAACGACGAGAGTGATCGTTGAGACTCGGTATAACTGTATAACAGACAAGAGTGATCGTTGAGAACTCGGTTTGACTGTAACCGACGAGAGTGATCGTTGAGACTCGGTATAACTGTAACCGACGAGAGTGACCGTTGGGACTCGGTATAACCATATAACCGACGAGAGCGATCGTTGAGACTCGGCATAACTGCAAACGATCAGAGGGACCGTTATTTGAGACTCGGTATAACTGTAAACGACGAGAGTGATCGTTGAGACTCGGTATAACTGTATAACAGACAAGAGTGATCGTTGAGAACTCGGTTTGACTGTAACCGACGAGAGTGATCGTTGAGACTCGGTATAACTGTAACCGACGAGAGTGACCGTTGGGACTCGGTATAACCATATAACCGACGAGAGTGATCGTTGAGACTCGGAATAACTGCAAACGATCAGAGGGAGCGTTACTTGAGACTCGGTATAACTGTAAACGACGAGAGTGATCGTTGAGACTCGGTATAACTGTATAACAGACAAGAGTGATTGTTGAGAACTCGGTTTGACTGTAACCGACGAGAGTGATCGTTGAGACTCGGTATAACTGTAACCGACGAGAGTGACCGTTGGGACTCGGTATAACCATATAACCGACGAGAGCGATCGTTGAGACTCGGCATAACTGCAAACGATCAGAGGGACCGTTATTTGAGACTCGGTATAACTGTAAACGACGAGAGTGATCGTTGAGACTCGGTATAACTGTATAACAGACAAGAGTGATTGTTGAGAACTCGGTTTGACTGTAACCGACGAGAGTGATCGTTGAGACTCGGTATAACTGTAACCGACGAGAGTGACCGTTGGGACTCGGTATAACCATATAACCGACGAGAGTGATCGTTGAGACTCGGAATAACTGCAAACGATCAGAGGGAGCGTTACTTGAGACTCGGTATAACTGTAAACGACGAGAGTGATCGTTGAGACTCGGTATAACTGTATAACAGACAAGAGTGATTGTTGAGAACTCGGTTTGACTGTAACCGACGAGAGTGATCGTTGAGACTCGGTATAACTGTAACCGACGAGAGTGACCGTTGGGACTCGGTATAACCATATAACCGACGAGAGTGATCGTTGAGACTCGGCATAACTGCAAACGATCAGAGGGACCGTTATTTGAGACTCGGTATAACTGTAAACGACGAGAGTGATCGTTGAGACTCGGTATAACTGTATAACAGACAAGAGTGATCGTTGAGAACTCGGTTTGACTGTAACCGACGAGAGTGATCGTTGAGACTCGGTATAACTGTAACCGACGAGAGTGACCGTTGGGACTCGGTATAACCATATAACCGACGAGAGCGATCGTTGAGACTCGGCATAACTGCAAACGATCAGAGGGACCGTTATTTGAGACTCGGTATAACTGTAAACGACGAGAGTGATCGTTGAGACTCGGTATAACTGTATAACAGACAAGAGTGATCGTTGAGAACTCGGTTTGACTGTAACCGACGAGAGTGATCGTTGAGACTCGGTATAACTGTAACCGACGAGAGTGACCGTTGGGACTCGGTATAACCATATAACCGACGAGAGTGATCGTTGAGACTCGGAATAACTGCAAACGATCAGAGGGAGCGTTACTTGAGACTCGGTATAACTGTAAACGACGAGAGTGATCGTTGAGACTCGGTATAACTGTATAACAGACAAGAGTGATTGTTGAGAACTCGGTTTGACTGTAACCGACGAGAGTGATCGTTGAGACTCGGTATAACTGTAACCGACGAGAGTGACCGTTGGGACTCGGTATAACCATATAACCGACGAGAGCGATCGTTGAGACTCGGCATAACTGCAAACGATCAGAGGGACCGTTATTTGAGACTCGGTATAACTGTAAACGACGAGAGTGACCGTTGAGACTCGATATAACTATATAACCGACGAGAGTGATCGTTGAGACTCGGTGTAACTGTAACTGGCGAGATGCTAATAGTTGAGATTCGGTACACAGAACTGTAACCGACGAGCGCAGCGGGTAGCCCGAGGTGAGCCGAGTGCATTGTTGGGCGAGTTTCGGTGTGCTTAGACACTGGGTATACTTGTGTCTATATATATATAGGGGTGTGCGTATAGAGAATTTTGAGATCGAATCGAATATCCAGCACTGTTCGAATAATGAGCAGCCGTTATCCCAATATCCCAAGCGATATAAAACGATGTTCGCATCCCGGTATTCTTAAGGCTAGCAAGTTCCTGTCATTACGTAGTACATTATGAAGCGTTGTTTTTCTAAATGTGCGAATGGAACATCATGCACGAGCAAACAGGTAGTTGCTTCGCATGCACAAGGCTCTTCAGAAAGCGCGAATGATCTCTGTACAGCCTACAATTAAAGTACAGCTACCTAAGTGACGTAGGCCCTCTTCACTACGGAAGATCTCATGTTTTATGTCTATACTATGTGCCCGCGAAACTGAAAACTTACCACAATTTCGCTCCAATCTTATGCTTATTTGGGCGCAGTTCACGTTATGCAGTATTCGAAAACTATTCGAAAATATGCTCATTTAAGCCAAAGAGGAACAGGCTACTCCATTTTGCGCACAAGGAACTCCGCCGTTAGGTGGCGTTAGCGGCGCAACACTCGCGCAGCATATCGCAATATGCTGCAATCGCACCGACCGCCGCCGGCGCTTGGCTGCGCGGAGAAGCCGGAGTACAGGAGACGCGGGAGCCATGCGGAGAAATCAGCATCAGGGGACGCGTGAGAGTCGAGCATCCCCACAAACTATGTATAGCTCGAATTACTTCCTTGGGAGATGGTATGGGCGTT